>NC_069382.1:7878787-8181818 GCF_027475565.1 Acinonyx jubatus | reverse complement strand
CATATATATGTATATATATAATGGAATATATATATATAATGGAATATATATATATATACACATATATATGTATATATATAATGGAATATATATATATAATGGAATATATATATATGTACATATATATATACATATATATATATATATAATGGAATATATATAATGGCATATGACTCAGCCATAAAAAAGAATGAAATCTTGCCATTTGCAACAACATGGATGGATATAAAGAATATAATGCTAAGTGAAATAAATCAGCCAGAGAAAGACAAATACCATATGATTTCACTCATATGTGGAATTTAAGAGACAAATCAAATGAACAAAGGAAAAAAAAAAGACAAAACAGAGGGAAGGGGGCTAGAGGGTGAGTTAGGTGATGGGGATTAAGAGTACACCTATCATGATGAACACTGAGTAACGTATAGAATTGTTGAATCACTATATTATATACCTCAAACTAATAGGACACTGTATATTAAATATATTGGAATTAAAATTTTTTTAATTTATTTTTTATTTAAAAATTTTTATTTAAAAAATACACTATGTATTTAAACCAAAGTTATTTAATTCTTGGTGGAAATAATAAGGAATTTTATAAGAGGGGCGCCTGGGTGGTTCAGTCGGTTGAGTGTCCGACTTCGGCTCAGGCCATGACCTTACGGTTCGTGGATATGAGCCCCGCATGGGGCTCTGGTGCTGACATCTTAGAGCCTGGAGCCTGCTTTGGCTTCTGTGTCTCCCTTTCTCTCTTTGCCCCTTCCCCAATTATACTCTCTCTCTCTTTCTCTCCCTTTCTCTCTCTCTCAAATAAACTTAAGAAAAAAAAAGTCATTGTTAAAGAATTTTATAAGAAAAATACAATAAACAAATTTTGATAGATTTGTCACATATAAAGAATGTAGTTTGTTTTTGAAACAAACTTTGCTTCATTATTGAAGGTAAGAGTCTGTTAAAAAACAAAGTTCAACCAGGTAAATTTAAAGACCAAATTGGCTTTATTCAGCTATTCATGAATCAAGCAGCATCCTGTCTAGCAGACAGAAAGATAGAAAGGAGCTCCAAAGAGCTGTACAAAATGGGATAATTTAAAGTCACAGGGCAGTGGGGAGAGGGAAAAAGCAGATGACCTCATCTTTCTCTGGAGGAGGGAAGGGGTCTATCAGGTGGATTACCTCATGAGGGCTGACCAAGAAATTCCAGATTTGCTACTTTAAGACTACAACCTTGGGACAGGTTGAAAACTATAGTTAGGTCAGGTACTAAGTCTTGGTTTGGTGACATGAGCATAGCACAAGTGACTCCATATTGACCCTGTTGTCTCTGATCATGAGTATCTTTAAAATAAACCCTCAAAATCCAACAAAATGCATTTTTTACATATTTATCATATGTGTAAGATAAATGATGTGTGGAATGATGTGATCTTATTTTTACTTTTTTAAATTATTTTTTTTAATGTTTATTTTTGAGACAAAAAAAACCAGAGGGGGAGGGCCAGAGAGAGAGAGAGAGACGAGGACAGAACATCCGAAGCAGCACGGAGGCTCTGTGCTGACAGAAGACAGCCCAATGTGGGGCTCAAACTCATGAACCTTGAGATCATGACCTGAGCTGAAACTGGACACTCAACTGACTGAGCTACCCAGGCACCTCTGTGGTCTTATTTTTAAAATAAACCTATTTTTAGAAAGCAATGCAAGCCCTGGGATTCCCTAGAAATGTGGAATTTCAGTAACTCCAGTAATACTTAATACTGACCCCATCAAAATGGGGTACTACATAGATTTTTAAAAAAAATCCTTTCTTCCAGGATTTTTATGCATCAAATCGATGCTGTTTTGTTGATGTTCAAGAAAGAGAGGTCTAGGTTGGAGATACACATTTAGAAGTCATCAGCATAGAGATGGCATTTAAAGCCATGAGACTGGTGGAGATCTCTAAGAGAATGTAAATGGAGAAAAGATGCCAGACTGAGCTCTAAAATGCTCCGTCACACACACACACACACACACACACACACACACACACACTCACACATACACACATACACACACTCACACATGGTTATATCCTAAGCATATATATACACATATATATCATAACATATATAGATACATACAAAATGGAAATGCATGTATATGTATAATTTAAGATTACTATTTTGACTAAGGACAAATGGACAAAAATAGCATAATAAGATATTACACAGATTTGTGCTTTGAAATGCATGTTTGATACGCCACGTGGTTACTAAAGTTGGTCCGTACGACAAGTTCTGCAGCTCCGAGCCTCCTAGGGGTCAAAGCAAGATGGACTCCACAGTGTTGAAGCACAAAGTGGTTACAGGAAAGCGGCCAAGCACAGGCTAGAGGGGAGACAGAGGTAAGGCCACCGAGGATCTTGTGTTGTGGGCTCACACGTGTAAAGCCGGTCCATATCATTACCCCACACTGGCCGTGTCAAGGCAGTGTCTGCTCCAAGTTGACTGGGTACCAGCTAACTGTTCTGTGTCCATCTTTCACTGGTTAATAAATATTTTGAATATCAACTTACTTGTGTCTTAGGTAAGAGTGCATTCTACATTCGAGAGACATGAAGAATTGAAATGATGACATGAAGAATTGAAATGATGATATAAACTGACTGCCTGAAGCTTTTGTCTTTTATTTACTTGTTGACTTCTTTTTTACTTTTAAACCTTTGGTGTAGCAGGGCGGTGCACAGACTCAAGATGGAAGGTGATAGAGGAAAGAAGGTCAGTGAGAAGACCAGGCTACCGTGAGCTTTCATTTGACATGAGGCAGTGCCAGCTGGGGCCCATGGGAGCTAGACTGGGGAGGAACATACAAGGCAGGAAAACCAGACAAGAGATTTCATGCTCTGTGGTGTGAGGCCCCCAGATAGGTGGTAATGAGGGTGGAAGTGTTATTCAAAGAAATAGAAAATACTGTCAGAAGAAGAGCATGAGGGTGAAAAGGGAGCTTTGCCCACATTGAACGTGAAAGACCCGTGAGGTGACCAATCATTTCTGCCCGTCTGGCGAGAATTACGGTTGGCAGTAGACATTTTCCATTGATCAGAGAATGTATAATGGCAATTAAAACTGTGGGGGATTCAGGAAATCCTTCCATTGCTACACTTCAAATATTCTACAAGAATGACATTTCTTTTGTCTTTAAGTTTATTTATTGATAGAGGGAGGGAGAGAGAAAAAGAGAGAGAGAGAGAGAGAAAGGGTGCGGCAGAGAGACAGGGAGAGAGAGAGAGAATCCCAAGATGACAGCACAAAGCCTGACACAGGGCTCAATCCCATGAACCATGAGATCATGACCTGAACTGAAACCAAGAGTCAGACACTTAACTGGCTGAGCTACTTGGGAGCCCCAAGGCTGACATTTCTTTTTTCTTTTCTTTTCTTTTCTTTTCTTTTCTTTTCTTTTCTTTTCTTTTCTTTTCTTTTCTTTTCTTTTCTCTTTTCTTCTTTTCTCTTTTCTTTTAATGTTTATTTATTTTTGAGAGAGAGAGAGAGAGAGCGCACATGCAAGTGGGGGAACGGCAGAGAGAGAGGGAGACAGAGGATCCAAAGAGGGCTCTGCACTGACAGCGGAGAGCCGGAGAGCCAGAGGCAGGGCTCCAACTCCTCAACTGTGAGATCGTGGCCTGATCCGAAGTCAGACACTTAACCAACTGGGCCACCCAGGTGCCCCAAGACCGACATTTCTTAGTACTGCTTTGATCCACCACTCCTCGCCTGATCCTTAGTGATGCCCACTGCTTGGAGGCTGACATGCCTGCCTGTATCTTAAAAATCTGCTTGTGATCTGATCAACCTCTGTCTTTTCAGTGTTATCTCCCATTTCATGCCCCACTCGCTCTGTTCTGACAAATTGTGACATACATCTGCACAGTCTTTGTGATTTTCTGCACGTTGTTTGATTTGCTTAGAATGCTCTTGTCCCAGTGTCTATAAAATTACATGTTCCTTTTACTTAAATTTGTGCTAGACTGATATTAATATATTTTGTTCACTGGCATAAAACTGTAGTCTGAAAATAATTCTAAATGAGATATGAGAAATATTATTAAAATCACTTAAGTAAAAAATACATTAATTTGTCTTTTCAATGCAAGATTTTAAGACTTTCCTTAATACATTTGGGTAAATCACAAGTCATGCTAGATTGTGGCATTGAGGCCACACTTACAAATAAAGCTAAGGGGTAGATTGTTAAGTTTAATTTACTCTTGTCCTCGATTTACAGCTATCCTTTTATGAGACGGTGTCTTTTTAGGCAGGAAACATCTGTCACGTGATAAATATGTCTGGGAAAATTTAAGTCATGGTTTATTAATTGTGGTTGGGAGAGTACTAAGTAAAACTTAACCAAACAAAGGAAAGTCAATACACTTGATGTTGTGCATGCCAGAAATACTCATCTGTTTTCAATTAATTGATAATTTGATCATCCAAGCAAATTATGGAGGCAATGAGGCATCCCCTAGGTCAGACAGTCATAAAAAGACTGGGTGAGATGCTTTCTTTCAGAAGATCCTATCAAAATGAAATCGTGGTGTGTGAGATCTCAAGCAACCTCAGCGGCCATCTAAGACAACCTACTGATTACTGATAGCTCACTCACAGAGACTGAGTGGCCCCAGCTCAAGATGCTATTATGTCTGCAACCTAGAGAGATTAAGGATTTTCCCAGTTGGATAGTTGGGTAACGATGAAAATGGAATTTTTTGATAATTTCTTCTCAGGATGGTAAGTTTCAGAAATATCACACTCTTATGATTCTATTTGGTACCAAGGTCATACCAATATTTATGGATGTAATGTGTTACAACACATATGAATATGTTCACAGCATGTACACAAGAGGCCAATATTACTTAATAAAACTTAACTACGAAAATGCTGTCTTTTTGCACATTAATCAGGTACACATAGAATGATTAACCCCCTCTTGAAAAATATCAATTGGAATTTATATAATTTACTTATTAGTTTATAAACTATTTAAAATTGTGTCTCTTCTACATCCAGGCCTATGGGGCTGGAGTTCAGAACCAGCTGGTATTCTCAATTAAATACTAATTAGTTAAGATATAATTTCTGAAGATAGGTTTGTTTTTTTTTTTTTGAGAGAGAGAGAGACCAAAAGAGTGAGCATGGGGGAAGGGCAGAGAGAGAGGAGAGAGAGAGAATCCCACACAGGCTCCGCACCATCAGCATGGAGCCCAACATGGGTGAACCCACTAGCCTTGAGATCATGACCTGAGCCCAAATCAAGAGTTGGACACTTAACTGACTGAGCCACCCCAGGAGCCCCTCCTGAAGAATAGTTTTAAGCGGTCTATCTCACTTTTTTCAGAAAACATTACTGAAGTATAATCGCATAAAATGCATTTAATTCTAAAATGAATTATTAAGTAAATGTACCTGAATAACCCTCACTCAGCATGACATATAGAAAATTACCAGCCCCCCAAAAACTTCCCTCAGGCTCCTCCCTGTCATTACCTTTCTCCCCAAAGGAATCACCATCCTGATTTCCAGCACCCTTGAGTATTTTTCCAGGTTTGACATTCATTTCAATGGCTATCATAAACAAGGCTGCTGTGAGTATATATGCAAGCCTTTTGGATGCAGTACTAAGAGTAAAATTGTTACATCCTAGTTTAGAGCTAGTAGTTGAGAGGTGGGTAACTGAAGTCAGTTTCCCAAGACATTTTACCGATGCAGATTCCCAAAAGCAATGCATATGAGGCTTAATTATTTTAAATCCTGACTCACACTTATCATTATCACATGTGTGTGTTTCATATTAGTGTTCTCATGAGCATATACTGGTATTTCATTGTGGTTTTAATCTGCATTTCCCGGATGATTAATGACATTGGACATGTTTGGCCATTTGAGTATATTCCTTTGTGAGGTTCCTGTTCATCGTATCTTTTGTCTATCTGTCTATTAAACAGTCTTTGTAAAGGTTCTTTCTATATTCTGAATATGAATATGCATGTAGATAATGCATATAAATATACAGATTTGTATATATATGTATAAAATATATGTATTCCTTTACACCTTTCCATTCTCGGTGGTGTCTTTTGATGAACCTAGAAAATCATGATTTTAATGAAGTCCAATAGCTGATTTCTTTCCTTTATGGTGAGTAGTTTTTGTGTCCAGAAGAAAATGGATATTTTAAAATACCGAATCTTCTTCATCATTAACTTGACCTTTTCCTCCATTCATTTAGATCTTCAAAATTTTCCTCAACAGTTTTTGTAATTTTCTATGTAGAGATCTTGCATATATTTTGTTAGGCTGATTTTTTTTGAGCTTGCCTTTTTTGATGCTATTGTTAATGGCATTATTTCATATTTTTTATTATCTTATGTTGCTAACATGTAGAAAGGATGGGTTTTTATCTGTACTCTGTAATAAGCAAACTTGGCAATTTATTTATTTATTTATTTATTTATTTATTTATTTATTTCAAACTTGGTAATTTAAACTCACTTATGACTTCTAACAGCTGATGTACAGATTCATTTTCATCTTCTCATACACAATCATGTCACCTGTGAATAATGGCAATTTTAATCGTGGCATTACAATGTCTATGCTTTTTAAACTTTCATTTTGCTGTATTGCATTTCATAGTCCTTCAGCAAAATGGGGAATAGGAGGACCAGTAGTGACCAACCTTATCTTAGTCTCAGTCTCCGGAGGAAAGACTGAAATTTTGTCCCATCAAAAACTGTATTGACCAGGTTTATTTTAAAATACACACTTTACCTGGTTAAAAAATAGTATCTTTATGTGTAGTTTCCTAGGAATTTTGATCAGGAACATATGTTGAATTTATTTTAAATTTATTTTGAAAGTGAGAGAGAGAGAGAGAGAGAGAGAGAGAGAGAGAGAGAGAGAGAGAGAGAATCCCAAGCAAGTTCCACGCTCAGCACAGAGCCCTTTCTAGGGTTCAATCCCACAAAATGAGATCATGACCTGAGCTGAAATCTGGAGTCAGATGCTCAACTGACTGTTGAATTTTATGAAATGTTTTTCTGCATCTACTGAAATAATCATGTTTGATTTATGTTTTTTATTCTTTTAGTGTGAGACAATATACTGATTTCTTTCTAGATTGAAACCACACTTGCATTCTGAAATTAATGCCCTTTTGTCACGATGTGTCACTGTTCTTATATATTACTACATTTGATTTGCTAATATTATGTTTATTTATTAACTTGTAGTTTATATTCAGGAGTAAGACTAGTCTCTACTTGTACTTTTTTAAAAAAATTTTTAATGTTTTTATTTTATTTTTGAGAGAGAGAGAGAGAGAGAGAGAGAGAGAGAGAGAGAGAGTACAAGGTGTGGGGAGGAGAAGAGAGAGAGGGAGACACAGAATCCGAAGCAAGCTCAGGGCTCTGAGCTGTCAGCACAGAGCCTGACATGGGGCTCGAACTCATGGACTGTGAGATCATGACCTGAGCTGAAGTCGGACGCTTAACTGACTGAGTCGCCCAGGCACCCCTGGTCTCTACTTTTTCTTGTAATCGTCAGATTAACATAAAGGGGAAGCTTACCCGCATTTTCTATATTGTGAAGAATTTCTAAAGATCAGCACTACTCTGCCAAGACTGGTGTTATTTTTTACTTTTGTTGAAGCCATTTGGGCCTGATTGGTTCTTTAATTATGGTTTTATAGCTATAGAAAACAATAGATATACTTTAATAGATACAGAACAAATACGATGTAATACTTTTTTTGTGCCAGTTTTGGTGAAAAATTTTTAAGAGATTTGACTATTTTGTCTAAATTATCATGGTTTTTTTCCCTCCTTGTATTTTTAAAAATAGACTTTATTTTTCTAGAGCGGTTGTAGGTTCATAACAAAACTGAGCAGAAACTACAGAGAATTCCCATTATACCCCCTTCCCACATAAATGCACAGCCTCCCCCACTATTGACATTAAGCACCACAGTGGAACATTTATTACAATCAATAAGCCAACATTAACACATCATCACCCGAAGTTCATGGTTTACGTTATAGTTCACTTTTGCTGCTGTCATTCTATAGGTTCTGACAAATGTAGAATGACCTTTATCCACCACTGTGGTATCACACAGAATAGTTTCACTGCCTCAATTCCCCTGTGCTCTGCCTGTTCACCCCTTACCCCTCTAACCCCTGGCAACCATTGATCTTTTCACTGCCTCCAGAGTTTTGCCTTTTCCAGAATGTGATACAGTTGGAATCATACAGTAAATTAGCCTTTTCAGTTTGGCGTCTTTTCATTTAGTAACATGCACTCAAGCTCTCTACTATCCCTTCATGTATTTTAAATTCTGTTATGAGGTGAATTGTCTCTTTTTATCTCTGGTTATAATCTTGTCTTGAAGGCTAATTTTATATTCATGTTGTCATTTTCAGTTGATTTTCATGCTATATAGTTTTTTTTCCATACGTTTGTTTTCATCATTGACTTTATATGTAAAATTGGACCCTTTTAAGCAACGTATTTTGAGGTCTTCCTTTTTTATATACTCTGTCAATACCTGCCTAATTACAGGGCTTAAAAAATTAATCCTTTCATGTTGTTTTCTGTAGGAATGTATTTATGTTTATCATCTTCTTGGTTATCTCTTTGCCTTACTCCATTTTGCTCCCTCTGCCTCCTTTTCCTGCCTCCTTTTGGGTTATCTGACTTTCCAAAAGATGTTCTTTTTGAATTAGCCTCCTGTCTTTATGGTCGTATCTTTTTGCATCTTTTAAAGTGATTTCTTTAGGAATTACAGTATACCTCCCTACCCTTCCATGGTTTATTTGGACTCAAAACTGCAGTGTTGTGCAACTTGAGGTAGAATGGAGGAACCCTGCAGTTACGTCGGTCATTCTGCAGCACCTGTCCCACTGACCTCTATGTTCTGATGTCATATGTATCACCCTGACAGGCATTTGAACCCTTATCAGCCAATATATCATCTTTTCATTCTCAACAGTCATATCTCTATTTTAAAAACTTAAGAGGAAAAACAGTCCTTTGTTCATACCCCAGTTGTCATTTCTGTTTGCTCTTGCTTTATTTTTAAACATCCATGTGTGTCTCTGGAATCGATTCCCTTCTGCCTGAAGAATTTTGCTTTAGCATTTTTGGTAAGGCCGAATTTCAGGCTCTGATTCTCTCATTTTTTCTTTATCTGGGAAGCTTTAATTTCACTTTGAGCCCTGAAAGGGACTTTTGGCAGGTGGAGAGCTCTTAGTTGACAGTTCTTGTCCTTCATAGTTTTAAAGACGTTCCACTGCTTTTTGGCTTCCAGGGCTACTGATGAGAAATTCATGGTCCATATTCAATGTGTCATTTTCCCTTTTTATGCTTTCAAAATGCTTGGGGTTTTTTTTTTTGGTCATTATTTTTTAAAATTTTACTTCCAGTATAGTTAACATGCAGTGTTATATTAGTTTCAGGTATACAATATAGTTATTGAACAATTCCACACATCACCCAGTGCTCATCATGACAAGTGCACTCCTTAATCCCCATCACCTACTTCACCCACCCCCCAACGACCTCCTCTTTGGTAACCATCATTGTGTTCATTAGAGTCAAGAGGGTGTTTCTTGGTTTGTCTCTCTTTTTTACCTTTTCTTGCCTGTTTTGTTTCATAAATTCTACATCTGGTGAAATCATATGGTATTTGTCTTTCTCTGGGTGACTTATTTCACTTAGCATTATACTCTCTTGCTCCAACCATGTTGTTGCACATGCCAAGATTTCATTATGTTTTAATATTCCATTGTATATACCTACCACTCTTTCTTCATCTATCCATCTATCAGCGGGCACATGGGCTGTTGCCAAAATTTGGCTATTGTAAATAATGCTGCTATAAACATCGGGGTCCACGTATTCCTTTGAATTAGTGTTTTTGTATTTTTTTTCTAGATATGTCTCCTGAGGCAAGGGAAATAAAGGCAAAAATAAACTACTGGGATTATATCAAAATAAAAAAGCTTTTGTACAACGATGGAACCAATCATCAAAGTGTTTTTCCTTATCTTTGTGGTAGGCCAAAATATGTATTTGTTTTTTTGTTTTTTGTGTTTTGAGTTTCCTGTTTGATGTTTGTTGAATTTCCTAAATCTGTCAATTTCTTTCAACATGTTTTTGGAGGCTGCAGATATTATTTCTTTAATTTTTCTGCCTCAGTATCTTTCTCCTTTCTTTCTGAGACCCCAATAACACATATATAACGGCTTTTTGATGTTGTCCCACCAGTTCCCAAAGCTCTCTTCATTTTTTCCAATTTGTTTTCGCTCTGTTCATTAGATTGGAAAATTTGTACATACCTTCAAGTTTACTGACTCCTTCCTCTGTCACCTCCTATGTGGCTCTTGATTCCATCCAGAGTTCAAAAAAAATTTGTCAATATTTGAAATTCTTTTTCAGTTCTAAATTTTTAAAAATTCAAATTTTATATACGAAAAACATATTTTCTCTTTCTAAGAACTTCTACCGCCCAGTCATTGTAAATTGAGCATAATCTCTATGCCCCCAGGTGGAGCACAGCTATAACTTCTACTTTATAGTATGTCTCTGATTAATTCCAACTTTGGGGTCATCCTGAGTTTGACATCAGTTAGTTGCCTTTCCCTTGAGAAGGATTCACGTTCTCTGGCTCTCGCATGTGAAGCAATTTTTTACATGGAATCCTGGACATTTTGAATGCTATGTTGAATGGAAACTGGTTTCGGTTATACTTATTTGGACAATGTTGATAGTTTCTCAATTTTTTATTTATTATTATTTTGTGCAAGCCATCAAGTCACTTTTGTTCGGACAGCAAACTGCAGATTTCACCTTGCCATTTGTGCAGGGTTGTTCCCATATCAGTTTATTTCTCAAAACCTTTCCTGTGCTTACCTGCAATTGTGTTGACATGCACAACAACTTGCCTCAGTTGTGAGCCTGAGCCTTTGGTGGTTTGTACACAGAAAATTATGATGGAGTCCTGTTCTCTGGCTCTGTCTGCTGGAGGATTCTCCCCCTGTTCTCTACCAGTATGTGTCCTTTTCTTTTTTTTTCTTTAAAAATTTTTTTTTCATGTTTATTTTTGAGAGAGAGCAAGAGAGAGAGAGAGAGAGAGAGAGAGAGAGAGAGAGAGAAAGCATGAGTGGAGTAGGGACAGAGAGAGAGGGAGACAGAATCTGAAGCAGGATCCAGGCTCCCAGCTGTCAGCACAGAGCCTGATGAGGGGCTCAAACTCACGAACCATGAGATCATGACCTGAGCCGAAGTCAGCTGCTTAACCTACTGAGCCCCCCAGGCGTCCCTCATATGTGTCTTTTTCTGGGTGCCAGAAAAATAGGAGCAAAGTTGAGACAGATAGAAAATGGAAAAGCCAATCCATACACCTGTCTCTCTAAGCTTCGACTCCCTTCCACAATCTACTTCTTATGTTTAATCTTCAGAGTTAGGTGGCTGTTCTTTGTATTTTGTTTAGAGTTTTGCTTGTACACAGCAGAAGAGATAGGCTATAGTGACCTGATACTTCATGGTATCCCAGAAAGTATGTATGTATGTGTGTGTGTGTGTATGCGTATATATGTATGTGTGTGCATATATATATATATATATATATATATATATATATATATATGTGGTATCCATATATACATCACATCAAATTGGCCATTTCAAAATACTATATACATAATATTTTGAAATGGTCAATTTGATGTCATCGCTGTTTTGGTGTTCACATCTATTTCATGGTCTTAAAAAAAAGTTAAATATTTGGCCTTATCTTTATTACTAAGTCAATCAAAAGAACACCCCCACCATCCCATTAGTTGATTTCACACTACTTTTGAACCTTAATTACTTTCCTTTGATTTGAAACATTTCTGCACAGTGCTCTACTGTCACTCGTTGACTTTGGATGTAGGGGTGAGTTAGCTGGTTGAAGTATTTATGTGCAGGAGACACATGGTAGAGACTGCTTTTAAATTGCTCATTGGCTATCTGAGCCTTGCTGAAATTTCTGTCATAAAGATAATGGCTTCTGAGGACAATTTTAAGTAAATGTCTCCCAGACTCGCATTCAGCAGTTCTGAGTTGGGATCTTTGCCACACTGAGTATGAGGAATACACGCTGATCTGACGCTCCAGAGGATTTTCCGTCTAGAGCTCTGCCTCACGTCTTGGCTGTCTGGGGAGGACTGTGTCCTGCACATTTTGTGATCAGTATTCTCCTTATTTCTCCCCCACATTTTTACTTTTTGCTCTTTTGCTTCCTGGGATTAAGCAAGTACTCTGGCTGCCTCAAAGCAAGTGCCAATGTGGGGAAAAAAAGTCTTTCCAGATTTCTGGATGGTCGAATGGCATAGACTATGTTGGTGCTGCATAAGCAGCCTGCGATCAGACACTGTTTTCAAACAGAAAGTAGATTTTTTTTTCATGAGAAGCATGAATCTCAAGAAGAGGAAACTAGACTTGTTGGAGGAAAAAATCTAGAGATGCTACTACTTGACAACTCTCAGAACTCAAAGTGAGACCTGCCATTTCCCTATTTAGCACAGAAATTGAAGAGAATAACAGGGAAACACAAATCAAAACCACAGTGAGATATCACCTCACATCTGCCAGAATGGCTGACATTAACAACAACAGATGTTGGTGAGGATGCGGAGAAAGAGGATCTCTTTTGCGCTGCTGGTGGGAATGCTAACTGGTGCCGCCACTCTGGAAAACAGTAGGGAGGTTCCTCAAAAAGTTAAAAATAGAACTACCCTACGACCCAGCAATTGCACTACTAGGTATTTATTCAAGGGATACAGGGGTGCTGTTTTGAAGGGACACATGCATCCCAATGTTTCTAGCAGCATTATCAACAATTAGACATTAGCCAGCCAGCTCTTCTCCCATGAAGCTCATTTATAACAGTGAAAGTACAGAGTGGAATGTTGCATTAAAAAAAGTAAAGAAGAAGATTCAGAAGTGTTTCCTATACCTCCCATTATATGAAGGTACAAATTTATGGATTAAGATGACATTTAAAAAGGAAACTTAGAAAAGAAAGCGCTATAGATGTTTATCAGTAAACACACACACACACACACACACACACACACACACACACACACACACTGGAGTATTATTCCATGATCAAAAAGAATGAAATCTTGCCATTTGCAACTACACTGATGGAACTAGAGGGTATTATGCTAAGCAAAATTAGTCAGTCAGAGAAAGACAAAGGTCATATGACTTCACCCATATGAGGACTTTAAGATAAAAAAACAGATGAACATAAAGGAAGGGAAACAAAACTAATATAAAAACAGGAAGGGGGACAAAACAGAAGAGACTCTTAAATATAGAGAACAAACAGAGAGTTACTGGAGGGGTCGTGGGAGGGGGATGGGCTAAATGGGTATGGGGCATTAAGGAATCTACTCCTGAAATCACTGTTGCAATATATGCTAACTAACTTGGATGTAAATTAAAAAAATAAATAAATTATTAAGAAACAAAATTGAAGAGAATAATACAGAAGGGATTCACTGAAGCCGTATTTAATATATCACACAAGGTAAAAAGGGGGATATTATTCATGTTTTGTTGATATCTTCTACAAACTTAATGATTAATGGCATACCAGCCAGGATAATAAGATAGGTTACGCAATATTTAACAGTTGATGCCAGTAATTTCTGCTGCAGATAAACTTTTTTTGCTAGGATGCAACTTCACTTTCCTATCTTTTGAAAAGAACGGAAAATTAACCTAGTGCAAAAAAAGTAAGGCAATTAACATGAGGACATTTATTCTAAAGGAGATTAAGAAACAAAGCTCCAGGCTTTTTAATTAATGATAGTTATTACAAATCAATGACCTATTGTCTGTGGACAAGAGGTCACAGAAGGTACCTAGTGAGTAACCATGTAAGAAAGCAGAGGTGATGCTAATGATACTATTTATGCCATTATAATTAGACATTAGCCAGCCAGCTCTTCTCCCACGAAGCTCATTTATAACAGTGAAAGTACAGAGTGGAATGTTGCATTAAAAAAAGTAAAGAAGAAGATTCAGAAGTGTTTCCTATACCTCCCATTATATGAAGGTACAAATTTATGGATTAAGATGACATTTAAAAAGGAAACTTAGAAAAGAAAGCGCTATAGATGTTTATCAGTAAACATGTCTCTGGCATTATTTTGTAATTTAGAAAAAATGAGTAGAAGAACGTGAAGAAAATGAAATATACAATTCATTTATTTACTTTTACCAAAGGATCAAGTGATCTTGTAACCATGTACAGGTATACCTTGGAGATATGACAGCACCGGTTCCAGAGCCCCACAATAAAGCAAATATTGAAATAAAGAGAGTCAAATGAATTTTTGGTTTCCTAGTGCATATAAAAGTTAGGTTTACCCTATACGATAGCCATAATGCAAGAGCATTATGTCTAAAATAACCAATGTACACACTTTAATTAAAAATACTCTATTGCTGGGATGCCTGGGTGGCTCAGTCGGTTGAGTATCCGACTTCGGCTCAGGTCATGAACTTGCAGTCTGTGAGTTCAAGCTCTGCGTCGGGCTCTGTGCTGACAGCTCAGAGCCTGGAGCCTGCTTCCAATTCTGTGTCTCCCTCTCTCTCTGCCCCTCCCCCGCTCATTCTCTGTCTCTCTGTCAAAAATAAATAAAACATTAAAAAAAAAAACTATTGCTATCACATATTGGGTCACAAATCAGCCCTCAGCAAGTACTAAATGATGGGTATCAGACCATGCATATTTTCAGACCACAACGCTATGAAACTTGAAATCAACCACAAGAAAAAATTTGGAAAGACCACAAATACTTGGAGATTAAAGAACATCCTAGTAAAGAATGAATGGATTAACTAACAATTAAAGAGGAAATTGAAAAGTAAATGGAAGCCAATGAAAATGAAAACATCACAGTCCAAAACCTCTGGGATGCAGCAAAGGCAAAAAGCATCTGACAAAATACAGCATCCTTTCTTGATAAAACCCCTCAAGAAAGTAGGGATAGAAGGAACATACCTCAACATCATAAAGGCCATATACAGAAGACCCACAGCCAATATCATCCTCAATGGGGAAAAACTGAGAGCTTTCCCCCTAAGGTCAGAACATGACAGGGATGTCCACTCTCGCCACTGCTGTTCAACATAGTGTTGGAAGTTCTAGCCTCAATAATCAGACAACAAAAAGAAACAAAACGTATTCAAATCAGCGAGGAAGACGTCAAGCTTTCACTCTTCACAGATGACATGATACTCTACGTGGAAAACCCAAAAGACTCCACCAAAAAAACTGCTAGAACTGATACATGAATTCAGTTAAGTTGCAAGATATATAATCAATGTACAGAAATAGGTTGCATTTCTATAAACCAATAATGAAGCAGCAGGAGAAGAAATCAAGGAATTGATCCCATTTACAACTGCACCAAGAACCATAAAATACCTAGGAATAAACTTAACAAAAGAGGTAAAAGATCTATACCCAGAGTACTATCAAAAACCTAGGAAAGAAATTGAAGAAGACACAAAGAAATATAAAACCATTCTATGTTCATGGATTGAAAGAATATTGCTAAAATATGAGTATTACCCAAAGAAGTCTACACATTCAATGCAATCCCTATTAAAATAACACTGGCATTCTTCCCAGAGCTAGAACAAACAATTCTAAAATTTGTATGGAACCAAAAAGACCCCAATTAGCCACAGAAATGTTGAAAAGAAAATCAAAGCTGGAGGCATCACTATTCTGGACTTCAAGCTGTATTACAAAGTTGTAATCATCAAGAGAGTATGCTACTGGCACAAAAACAGACACATAGATCAATGGAACAGAATACAGAACCCAGAAATGGAACCACAGATGTACGGCCAACTAATATTAGACAAATCAGGAAAGATTATCCAATGGAAATCTTCAGCAAATAGTGTTGGGAAAACTGGACAGTGACATGGAGAAGAATGAACCTGGACCACTTTCTTACACCATACACAAGATAAACTCAAAATGGATGAAAGACCTAAATGTAAGACAGGAAGCCTACAAAATCCTAGAGGAGAAAACAGGGAGCAACCTCTTTGAACTCAGCCGCGTTAACTTCTTACTAGACATGTCTCCAGAGTCAAGGGAAACAAAAGCAAAAGTGAAACTATTGGGACCTCATCAAGATAAAAAGATTCTTCAGAGTGAAGTAAACAATCAACAAAAGTAAAAGGCAACCAACGGAATGGGAGAGGATATTGGAAAATGACATATCAGATAAAAGGTTAGTATCCAATATCTATAAAAAGGTCATCAAACTCAGATCCAAAAAACAAATAATCCAGGCAAGAAATGGGCAGATGACATGAACAGACACTTTTCCAAAGAAGACATGCAGATGGCTAACAGACACATGAAAAGGTGTTCAACATCACTCATCAGGGACATACAAATCAAAACCACAATGACATACTACCTCACACTTGTCAGAATGGCTAAAATTAACAACTCAGGAAACAACACATGTTGTCGAGGATGCAGAGAAAGGGGAACCCTTTTGCACTGCTGCTGGGAATGCAAACTGTTGTAGCCACTCTGGAGAACAATATGGAAGTTCCTCAAAAAATTAAAAACAAAACTACCCTACAACCTAGCAATTGCACTACTAGGCATTTATCCAATGGATACAAAAATGTTGGTTCGAAGGGGCACATGCATCCCAATGTTTATAGCAGCACTATCAACAATAGCCCAAGTATGGAAAGAGCCCAAATTTCCATTGACTGATGAATGCATAAAGAAGATGTGCTATATATGGAATATTACTTGACAAACAAAAAGAATGAAACCTTGCCATTTGCAGCAACATGGATGGAACTACAGTGTATCATGTTAAGGAAAATAAGTCAGTCAGAGAAAGATAAATATATGATTTCCCATATATGTGGAATTCAAGAAACAAAACAGATGAACATAGGGGAAGGGAAGGAAAAATAAGATAAAAAGGAGAGTGAGGCAAACCATAAGAGACTCTTAAATACAGAGAACAAACTGAAGGTTGCTAGAGGGGAGATGGAGGGATGGGTTAAATGGGTGATGGGCATAAAGGAGGGCAGTTGTTGGGATGAGCACTGGGTATTATACATAAGTGATGAATCACTAAATTCTACTCCTGAAACCATTACTATACTATATGTTATCTAACTTGGATTTAAATAAAACATAAAAAATAAGATAAAATAAAATAAAATAAAATAAAAACTCTATTGCTAAAAAATGCTAACCATCATCCGAGCTTTCAGAAAGTTATAATTACTCACCACAGATCACCATAACAAATATAATAATAATCACAAAGTTGAAATACTGTGAGAATTACCAAAGTTGACCCAGAGACACAATGTAAGCACACGCCTTCGGAAAAATGGTGCCTACAGACCTATTCGAGACAAGGTTGTCACAAACCTTCAATCTGTTTAAAAAATGCAATAAAGTGAAGCCCCCCAAAATGAGGTCTGGCTGTAAAAACATTTCCAGTCTCCATTCTTGCCAGAGCTACAGAATTTAATTTTCTCCCTTCTAATCAAGACTAACCTCCTTGGAAAACTCTGGAAATGTTTCTGCCTTCCTCTTGGATCTTCTGAGTTCAACTAGCAGATGACTACAAAATACTCACTATTAAATACAATCCTTCTGTTACATTTCCTGTCACAAACAATGCTAGATACGTGCAATCATTTTTCCAAATTTCATCCAAACAAATGAGATTAAAACATTTTTTTGATTTTTTTAACGTTTATTTATTTTTGAGAGAGAGAGACACACACAAATATGTGAGCGGGAGAGGGTCAGAGAGAGAGAGGGAGACACAGAATGTGAAGCAGGCTCCAGGTCTGAGCTGTCAGCACAGAGCCTGATGCAGGGCTTGAACTCACGAACAGTGAGATCAGACCTGAGCCGAAGCAGATGCTTAACTGACTGAGCCACCACGTGCCCCAATAAATGAGATTTTAGTTATTTTTAAAAATATGAGTGAAAAACTATCGTTTAAAATTATTTTTTAAATCCTCCTTTTCACTAAGCATTTGCTATTAGTGGTACTATAATGCTTATTATTTAAATATATATATATATTTACACATACACGCATATATATATGTGTATGTATGTATGTATATATATATATATATATATATATATATATATATATATATAATTAGTTGCTCACAGCCCTATCTACTAATTGTATGACCTTGGAAAACACTCTTCAAACTCAATTTTCTCATTGATAAATGGACAGAAATACTGTCTACTTGGTACACGTGTTGAAATGATTCATGAAGATAATCAATTTCATGCATCTGCCAAAGTGCCTAGAATGTGCTATGTATCCATTATTAGTTGCTAATTTTTAAAATTATTGCTAAATACCAAGGTGATTCTTTTATTTTCAGAATTATTTTATATATTGATAATTGCCCTGTTTTTTTGTTTTTGTTTTTGTTTTTTTTTGCTACTATACATTCTATCTAGAATTATATGAGAATGTCTTTTTCTGTACAATATACCAGTGCAGGGTATTAGAACTGAAAAAAAAACATATATTTGTTAAGATCTAAACAAATCAGACATTGAGAATGAATTCTTCCTAGCAAAAATGTTCTGTATATCCAAACAGCAGAAATATTTGGAAATTATTAGAATTCGTAGACTCTAGATTCTACATACTCTTGTGTTGTATTAAGTATACTATTCTTTATTCAACAGCATAGAGAAAAATGCAACTTTGACTTTTGCTACTCCATATTTATTTTGGAGGTGATATAGTATATCAGCACAAAACATATACAAAAATAGAAGAAAGTACAATGATACAATATTTCACATATTTTCATTTTATTTTATTTTTTAACTTTTATTTTTTAATTAATTAATTTGAAATTTATTGTCAAATTAGTTTCCATACAACACCCAGTGCTCATCCCAAAAGGTGCCCTCCTCAATACACCAGCATTCTTCTCGAAGCTAGAACAAGCAATCCTAAAATTCATATGGAACCACAAAAGGCCCCGGATAGTCAAAGTAATTTTGAAGAAGAAGACCAAAGCAGGAGGCATCACAATCCCAGACTTTAGCCTCTACTACAAAGCTGTCATCATCAAGACAGCATGGTATTGGCACAAAAACAGACACATAGACCAATGGAATAGAATAGAAACCCCAGAACTAGACCCACAAACGTATGGCCAACTCATCTTTGACAAAGCAGGAAAGAACATCCAATGGAAAAAAGACAGTCTCTTTAACAAATGGTGCTGGGAGAACTGGACAGCAACATGCAGAAGGTTGAAACTAGACCACTTTCTCACACCATTCACAAAAATAAATTCAACATGGATAAAGGACCTGAATGTGAGACAGGAAACCATCCAAACCCTAGAGGAGAAAGCAGGAAAAGACCTCTCTGACCTCAGTCGTAGCAATTTCTTACTTGACACATCCCCAAAGGCAAGGGAATTCAAAGCAAAAATGAACTACTGGGACCTCACGAAGATAAAAAGCTTCTGCACAGCAAAAGAAATAATCAACAAAACTAAAAGGCAACCAACAGAATGGGAAAAGATATTTGCAAATGATGTATCGGACAAAGGGCTAGTATCCAAAATCTATAAAGAGCTCACCAAACTCCACACCCAAAAAACAAATAATCCAGTGAAGAAATGGGCAGAAAACATGAATAGACACTTCTCTAAAGAAGACATCTGGATGGCCAACAGGCACATGAAAAGATGCTCAACGTCGCTCCTCATCAGGGAAATACAAATCAAAACCACACTCAGATATCACCTCACCCCAGTCAGAGTGGCCAAAATGAACAAATCAGGAGACTATAGATGCTGGAGAGGATGTGGAGAAACGGGAACCCTCTTGCACTGTTGGTGGGAATGCAAACTGGTGCAGCCACTCTGGAAAACAGTGTGGAGGCTCCTCAAAAAATTAAAAATAAACCTACCCTATGACCCAGCAGTAGCACTGCTAGGAATTTACCCAAGGGATACAGGAGTAGTGATGCAGAGGGGCACTTGTACCCCAATGTTTATAGCAGCACTCTCAACAATAGCCAAATTGTGGAAAGAGCCTAAATGTCCATCAACTGATGAATGGATAAAGAAATTGTGGTTTGTATACACAATGGAGTACTACGTGACAATGAGAAAGAATGAAATATGGCCCTTTGTAGCAACGTGGATGGAACTGGAGAGTGTTATGCTAAGTGAAATAAGCCATATTTTTTTAATTTTTAAAATGTTTTTATTTATTTTTGAGACAGAGTATGCACAGGGGAAGGGCAGAGAGAGAGGGAGACACAGAATCTAAAGCAGGCTCCAGACTCTGAGCTGTCAGCACAGAGTCTGATGCGGGGCTTGAACTCATGGACTGTGAGATCACGACCTGAGCTGAAGTCGGATGCTTAACCAACTGAGCCACCCAGGCACCCCTCACATATTTTCATTTTAAAACTTTTGACTATATTCTCTCTTTATTTGGAGATGGTAGTAATATATCAGTAACAAACATATAAAATAGGAGAAATCACAAGAGTATAATATTTCACCTGTTTTCATTTTAAAACTTGACTAAGATATTCTAAGACATTCCTTGTATTTCTATCTTTCTTACAACATAAAGTGAAAGGAGAGTTGTGAATACTTTACTGCAAGACATACAACTTCTTTTGGTATTTTGGTATTCTAAAATTTAAACAGTGTGGCCAGCTGAACATTATTTCATTTGGAACCCATTTCAACTCCTACTATGTTAATGCTTGTGACAAATGATATTGAGCATCTTTCCATGTACTTATGTGACAATAATATGTCTTTTGTGAACTATCTGTCAAATCATTTGCCCATTAAAAAAAATAGGTTGTTTGTTTTCTTTTTACTGACTTTTGAAAGTTATTTATATTCTGGGTGCAAATCTTTGGGTGATTGGCAATGATTTTCTCTCAGGCTATACTTTCTCTTTTCATTCTCTTAAGGTCTTTTGCAGAAGAGAAGTTTTTGATTTTGATTATGTCCAATTTAAATATATATGCCATATCCTTGCTGATTGTCTGTTTTGCTTTTCTATCATCAAGAAGGAAGTGTAAAAGTCACCAACTGTAATTGTGGATATATCTGCTTTTATTTTCAGTTCAAGCAGATTTTGCTTTATGTATTTTGAAGTTCCATTTTTAGATGAAGACACATTTAAAACAATTGTATGTTATTAATGGATTTACCCTTTTATCTTTTTTAAATTCTAGTCATTTCCCTTGCTCTGAATTCAGTGTTATTTGATATTAATACAAATAACCTCACTTCCTCTTGGTTACTGTTTCCATGGTATGTCATTTTCTTTTTGCTTTTAATCTACCATTAAAGAAAGTCAAGGCTGGATATTAGTTTCAGTTGTAAAAGCAGATTTTATTCAGCAGCTATTGCAATAGGGGAGAAGAGACTTAGTTCAGAAGTGGGCTCAATTTTGAATACAGCAGGGACAAGTCGAGCTGGATAGCCAAGAAACAGGTTGGAGGTTAGTGGACAGAAAATTACTAAGAAGAGGGGCTCCTGGGTCGGAGGGGCTCTGACAGCTCAGAGCCTGGAGCCTACTTCAGATTCTGTGTCCCCCTCTCTCTCTGCCCATTCCCCACTCACACTCTGTCTCTGTCTCTCTCAAAAATAAATAAACATTAAAAACATTTAAAAAACATTTTTAAAAAATATGAAGAAGAAACAACAGTGATATGGGGGTGGGAGGATTCTGGCTAAAAGGACTCAGATTCCTGCTGCCGGCAGGCCAGAGTATTGAGACATCACCTGGAGCATGGTAGAGAAGGAATTTGATCAGACATCAGGGGTGATCAGATAACAAGGGTGGGGTCTCATTTCATTTTTCTGCATGTAGTTCTTCAGTTTTCCCAGAACCATTTGTTGAAGAGGCTATCCTTTCCTTGTTGTATATTCTTGGTTCCTGTGTCAAATATTAGTTGGTCATATATGTGGGGGTTTGTTTCTGGGCTCTCAATTCTGTTCTATTGGCCCTCGTGTTTATTTTTATGCCAGTACCACATTGTTTTCATGACTATAGCTTTGTAGTACAGAACACGTCATGAATTTGCATATCATCCCATGCAAATCTGTTCTGTATCGTTCCAATTTTAGTGCACATGCTGCCAAAGCGAGCACGCTAAAGCTTTGTAGTATATGTTAAAGTCAGGAAGTCTGATGCCTCCAACTTTGTTCTTTCTCGGGATCGCTTTGGCCAGTCAGAGTCTTTTGTGACTCTACGCACATTTTAGGATTATTTTTTTCTAGTTCTATGAGAAACGACATGGTAGTTTTGATAGGGATTATCAAAACCCATAAATGAATCTATAGATGGCTTTGGGTAGTAGTGACATTTTAACAATATGAATTCTTCCTACCCATGAATACAGTATGTCTTTCCCTGTGTTTGTGTCATTTTAGATTTCCTTCATCAAAGCCTAGTTTTCAATGTACAATTCTTTCATCTCCTCGGTTATACTTATTCCTAAGTATTGTATTGTTTTTGATGCTATTGTGAGCAAGATGGTTTTCTTTAACTCTTTTTCAGAATATTCTGTTGCTAGTGTATAAAAATGCAACTGATCTCAGTATGTTGATTTTGTATCCTGCATACAACTTTACTGAATTGGTCTTTAGACCTAAGAGGTTTTTGGTGAAGTCTTTATGGTTTTCTACATATACAATCATATCATCTACAGAGACAATTTTCCTTTTTTTTTTTTGGTTTGTTTTGGATGCATTTGATTTCTTTTTCTTGCCAGATTTTCCCAGCCAGGACTTCTAGGAGTATGTTGAGTAAGAGTGATGAGAGTGAGCACCCTTATCTTGGTCCCAATCTTATAAGAAAAGCTTTCTACTTTTGACCATTGAATATATTAGCTGTGAGCTTATCATGTATGGCTTTGCTATGTTGAGGTATACCCATTTTTATCCTAAGGGTTTTTATCCTAAGAGGATGTTGTATTTTGTCAAATGCTTTCTCTCCTTCTATTGAGATGATTGTATGATTAGCCTTCATTTACTAATGAGGTGTATCACATTTATTGATTTGCATATATTGAACCATCCTTGAATCCCAGGAATAAGTCCCTCCTGAGAGTGTTTCATCCCTTTAACAAGCTGCTTAATGCTGTTTGCTAAAATTTTGTAGACAGTTTTTGCTTCTATCTCTTCATCAGGGATATTGGTTTGTTTTCCTTTCTTGTAGTCCTTAACTGGCTTTGGCATCAGAGTAACATTGGCCTCACAAAATGAGTTTGGGAATGTTTATTCCTCTTCAACTTTTTGGAAGTGTTTGAGAAGGATTTGCATTAATTGTTCTTTAAATGTTCCAATAAATTTACCAATGAAATCATCCAGTTCTGGGTTTTCTTCTATTGTGGGATTTTGGATTAATGATTCAACCTCCTTGTTCACTGTTGATCTGTTTATATTTTCTATTTCTTCATGATTAGGTCTTGGGCATTTCTTTTAGGCTATCCAAATGTCGGAGCACAACTTTATATTAGTCTGTTATGATCCTTTGAATACCTGTGATATCAGTTGCAATGTCTCCTCTTTCATTTGTTATTTATGAGTCTTCCTTATTTTTTCTTAGTCTAGTTAAAGACTGGCCTATTTCGTTTATCTTTTTGAGAAGCTAGCTCTTAGTCTTGTTGGTCTTTTCTATTGTCTTTCTGGTGTCCATTTACTTCTTTTCTGATCTTTCTTATTTCTCTCATTCTGTTAACTTTGAGTTTGGTCTGTTCTTTTGCTAATTCCTTGAGGTATGAAGCTATGTTGGTTATTTGAGATCTATTTTCTTAATGTATGTCTTTATCTGCATAAACCTCCCTCTCAGAGCTGCTTTTGGAGCATACCCTAGCTTCTGATGTGTAGTCTTCCCACTTTCATTTGTTTTGAAATGTTTTTTGATTCCCTTTTGATTTCTTCCTTCACTCATTGCTTGTTCAGGAGTGGGTTGCTTAATACCCACTTTTAGTTAGACAAGCCAGAGATGTAAGTAAATTATTACAATTTAGTAATCTAATGCTAAATTACATGTACAAACTAACAGATCAGGGAATATAAGAGAAGGAGCAATTATGTGTGAAGAGGGGAAAGGGGGTGATTACAAAAGTGGTTGCATTTGAGTTTGTGAAAGTGAACAGAAGGGAAGAGAGACACTGTAGGCAGAATTCCTGTAGATTCACATCCATTCTCTTTCATTATTGCTTCTGCTGATGTTAATCATTACTTCTTTATGGAATTCATTATCCTTTCACATGATATAAAAAGTAAACTATTACGAGGATATATAATATGGGAAAATGACAGATATATGCCAAAGCCTTGTATACCACTATTGAAGATATTCATCCTTGGTTTTCTGAAGAGAATATAGTTGTTTTTGGGTGGAAGTGTCAGTTAAGAATATCATTTTAACATCCTTACAGGTAGCTGATAACTTTAGCTGCTTGACCATTTCCTAGTTGTACACCAGCAAGTGTGAATAAATATAATAATTATGTAAATAAATATAAAAATAAATGATAAATAATTGTTTCACAGATATTTCTATTCTAGGATAAGTGACTTTGTAACTTTGTAGAAAAAGATTCCTATGTTCAAAACTCTTCTGACGCTCTAGATGAACCAGATTTATAAATGTATTATTTTTGGAGTCTATTATTTTCAAAATCTCCTTTTACTAAACTGAAAATTTGTTAGTCATCCGTCTTCTTAAAACTTATTGTAACGTTGGGACACCTGGGTGGCTCAGTTGGTTAAGTATCCAACTTGAGCTCAGGCCATGATCTCATGGTTCGTGGGTTCGAGCCCTGCGTTGGGCTCTGACAAATGGGAGCCTGGAGCCTCCTTTGGATTCTATGCCTCCCTCTCTCCTTTCTCTCTCCCTCTCCTCCCTCTCTCTGCCTCTCTCCCTCTCTCTCCCCCTCTCCTGCCCGTGTTCTCTCTCTCTCTCTCAAAAATAAAATGAACATTAAAAAAAAGACATCTATAAAAGCGTACCTTTTATTTTAAAAGTGTACCTTTTATGTTAGTTAAAAGAACTTTATGTATTACAAAAATAATTTGAAATTAAATAATATTTTAATGATATCATCTCTATATTCAGCATATGCTGTAAATAACCAATATTTCAGTACATTTTTCAGTTACTTCTTTTGATAGAGGTATGGGATTTTCAGGGAAAATGACTAGTGTTTACAACCTATTTTTAAAATTGTTTTTAAAAATATTTATTTATTTATTTATTTAATTTGAGAGAGAGAGAGAGTGCAAGCAGGATAGAGGGACAGAGGAAGAGAGAGACAGAGGGAGACAGAGAAAGAGACAGACAGAGAGAATCCCAAGCAGGCCCCATGCTCAGCATGGAGCACAAGTCAGGGCTTGATCCCACAGCCCAGAGATCATGACCTGAGTCAAAATCAAGAGTTGGGCATTCAACCGACTGAGCCACCCAGGTGCCCTTACATAAAATCTCTTTAAATGTTGTCTTCAGAGTTGATGAACAGAGCTTCAGATCAATGGCCTTCAAGTTTGGTCCCTAGTTCTTATGTCCTACCCCAGGCTTCCACGGCCCCCTGTACTTGTACCTCGAGGTGGTGGGGGGTGGTCTCTAGGCAGTCCTAACCCTCCCTCAGTGGTAGACACCCTCTGTCTAGAACTTAGTGGAAGGCTTGAAGTTCCAGTATACCTGAAGCAAATTAACACTGCACGTTAACTAACTGGAATTAAAATAACAACTTAAAAAGAAAAAGATTCTGTCTATAGGGTTTCCTGATGTGGAGAGAGAATCAAGGAGATTATCCATACACATGCATATGAATTTGAAAATATTATCCTCAGAGATTCTCCTCTTGATTCAGATCTGTTTCTATGCTGTCCCTCTAGCCATCAATCCCTCCTTGTTCCTAAATAGAGAAAGGGGGACAGGGAGGGAGGAAGGGAGAAGATTCAAAGGGAACCATGTCTCCATCTCTCATCTCCCCTATGCTCACAGCAGTGGTAAGTGTGAATACAGATGTTTCCAGAGCTCTTAGAGAGCTCTTGCACAGACCAGTAAAAATTAAATAAACACAGAATAGTTTGAACCAGAACATTCCCAAGTTAGATACTCCTCTCAAAATGACAAATTTGGCTTAGTACGTAGAACCAAAATAGAATTCCTTATAGATGTATTTTGAACCTTAGAATATTTTCTGTATGAACAAATAAAGTTTTAATACTTACCTACAAGATCTATGAAAGAGAAGTGACCTGGGATTTGGTCACAAAACTCACTATATAGGGAAAAACTATTACTCTGGTGGGTATTGTTGGTATAAAGGTCACAGAAATTATACTGGCTTTTTGATTACCTGTATTTCTTTTCTTCATTAATCAGATAACAAGGTACTGGGTGATTTGGATGTAGAAACAGATTCCCAGGGCACCTGGGTAGCTCAGTCGGTTAAGCATCTGACTTCAGCTCAAGTCATGATCTCATGCTCCATGAGTTCGAGCCCTGGGTTGGGCTCTGTGCTGACAGCCTGGAGCCTGCTTTGTACTCTGTGTCTCCCTCTCTCTCTGCCCCTCCCCCACTCACACTCTGTCTCCCCCTCTCTCTCTCTCTCAAAATAAACAGACATTAAAAAAAAAAAAAGATTCCAACACATGGTATCTCCAGTATTTTTCTTGGACATAGTAAACTGTGAATTTAAACTTCCAGTGAATATGCTATTTAGATTCCAGCCTATTGTCTTTTCTTTTGGTTGGGGAGTCTGAAATAGAAAATATGGATGTAATTTTATGCTATAAAGCACCATTGTTGGCTTTTTTTTCACATATTGTGGATATAATTTTCCTATTTTTATATTTTTAATTAATTAATTATTATGCAATCTCTATACCCAACGTGGGGCTGGAACTCATGACCCTGAGATCAAGAGTTGCCTGCTCTTCTGGGCTAGCCAGGCACCACTACAATTTTCTTGTTTAATTCACCTCTCTTTTTTGACAGAGGTATATTCTTTTCAATGTACTGATTAACAAAATAAATTTCCATGGAGTATTGTGCTCCAATCTGTCTTCATTTGTTTTTATTAAGATGGTGTGTGGTTTCCCATTCTCCTGCATTTTTGCTTTATGACTGTATCCATTTTCATAATTACTTAACTCTATTATCATTGTTGAAAGATTCGTACCCATTCAGGTAAGATATATTTTCAAGGTTTTTGTTATTTTTTTTCCCTTTAACCTCATAATATTTCACATTAGTCAAATTACCTACAATTACCTTCAAATTGCCTTCAATATTTGGGGGCAAAGAGATTTCAAAAGCAATCCTAGAGGCAATACATCATTCCAAAAATTTGAAATTAATCCCATTTATCTTTTATGACAAAAACAGTTGTGGAAAAAAACGTAAAAAGGATGAAGAGTGTTTTGAGGTGACTGCATGAGAACTTGCCATCGCTACTCAGTGTGTAGTTATGGTCACTGATGTGCGGATTCCTGTTCATGCATCCAGCAATGTCCCCCACAAAAGTCGTATTTCAGGGAACTTTGGCAACTAAAAACACAATGCCATATAAGAGAGATTAGGAGGGCTTTGATTTTGGAGCTTTAAGTTTTAGAGAATTTGACTTTGTCTTTGGTAGAGGGTTGAATAAAGAATTAATTGCGGACTTGGTTTTCATGAAGTAGTATTTTGACATGTTAGAGTTATATCTTTAAAATCTTTTATTTTTACTTAAAGAAAAAAATTTTTAATATTTCCTTATTTTTGAGAGAGAGGGAGAGACAGAGAGTAAACAGGGGAGGAACAGAGATAGGGAGACAGAAGCAAAAGCAGGCTCTAGGCTCTGAGCTGTCAGCACAGAGCCCTACGTGGGGCTCAAACTCAAGCCATGAGATCATGACATGAGCCAAAGTCGGACGCTTAACTGACTGAGCCACCCAGGCGCCACCCCCCCCCATTTTTTTTTAACATTTATTTATTTTTGAGAGGGAGAGAGCATGAGTCAGGGAGGGGCAGAGAGAGAAGGACACACAGAATCCAAAGTAGGTTCCAGGCTCTGAGGTGGCAGCACAGAGCCCAATGCGGGCTTAAACCCATGATCATGACTGAGCCAAAGGTGGATGCTCAACCGATTGAGCCACCCAGGTGTGTCACTAATAATTTATATCTTATTTTCTTCCTTTGGCCTTTGTCGTGGATGCTAGTGTGCTAAGTATATCTTTTAAAGAAGGTAATATTTTTTAAAAAATTGTTTTTTAAGGCTTATTCATTTTTGAGAGACAGAGAGAGAGTGCAAGTGGGAGCAGGGCAGAGAAAGAAGGAGACACAGAACCCGAAGCAGGCTCCAGGCTCTGAGCTGTCACCACAGAGCCCAGCATGGGGCTTGAACCCATGAATCATGAGATCATGACCTGAGCAGAAGTTGGATGCTTACTCAACTGAGCCACCCAGGCACCCCTCAAAGAAGGTAAATTTTTGATTAGCATAATTATTTGGATAACATTTTTACTTTATATTTCTTCAATGTTAATGAACTACATGCCACATTAATTTGAATTAACTTGTATATATATATACACATATGTATTAATTATGAGTGGTTAATTAACATGTATATAAAGAAGAGACAATCCGAAAATTTAATGTTAAACATTTTTATGCTATTCAAGTCTATTTAAATGATACTGTTCCTTTTGAATGGTTTTATCGAGGCACTATTAAAAGGCAGCCAGTAATACTTAGTACTGGGATATTCGTCCAAACTTTTCTGTATTAACTCAAACACTAGAAATTACATGTTCTATGCTGCAAGAGAGAAAAGAGCAGAATGTTCATCTTCTAAAAAGGATTAAAAGTTAGGGGGGAGAAAACTTTTATTCACAGGAGTGAAGCAGCAAAAAAGGAAGGCAGAACGTGCAAAGAAGCAGTCCAGGGAGAAGTCGGATCATTGGGAAAGATACTAATGTATGTATGAAGAATCAACAGCTGACAGAACAGTGGGCATGTGTGCTTTCCTACTCTGATGTAAAGTTCAACAAGGTGCCACAGTGAGCCCGCTTTCTGGATTCTTTTTATTTTTATTATTTATTTATTTTTATTTTTTTAAATATGAAATTTATTGTCAAAGTGGTTTCCATACAACACCCAGGGCTCAACCCAACAGGTGTCCTTCCCAATGCTGACCACCCACCCTCTCCTCCCTCCCACCCCCCATCAACCCTCAGTTTGTTCTCAGTATTTAAGAGTCCCTTATGCTTTGGCTCCCTCCCTAACTTTTTTTTCCCTTTCCCCTCCCCCATGGTCTTCTGTTAAGTCTCTCAGGATTCACATAAGAGTGAAAACATATGGTATCTGTCTTTCTCTGTATGACTTATTTCACTTAGCATCACACTCTCCAGTTCCATCCACGTTGCTACAAAGGGCCATATTTCATTCTTTCTCATTGCCACGTAGTACTCCATTGTGTATATAAACCACAATTTCTTATCCATTCATCAGTTGATGGACATTTAGGCTCTTTCCACAATTTGGCTATTGTTGAGAGTGCTGCTATAAACATTGGGGTACAAGTGCCCCTCTGCATCACTACTCCTGTATCCCTTGGGTAAATTCCTAGCAGTGCTACTGCTGGGTCATAGGGTAGGTCTATTTTTAATTTTTTGAGGAGCCTCCACACTGTTTTCCAGAGTGGTTGCACCAATTTGCATTCCCCCCAACAGTGCAGGAGGGTTCCCGTTTCTCCACATCCTCTCCAGCATCTATAGTCTCCTGATTTGTTCATTTTGGCCACTCTGACTGGGGTGAGGTGATATCTGAGTGTGGTTTTGATTTGTATTTCCCTGATGAGGAGCGACGTTGAGCATCTTTTCATGTGCCTGTTGGCCATCCAGATATCTTCTTTAGAGAAGTGTCTATTCATGTCTTCTGCCCATTTCTTCACTGGATTGTTTTTCGGGTGTGGAGTTTGGTGTGTTCTTTATAGATTTTGGATACTAGCCCTTTGTGCCATATGTCATTTGCAAATATCTTTTCCCATTCTGTTGGTTGCCTTTTAGTTTTATTGATTGTTTCCTTTGCAGTGTGGAAGATTTTATCTTCATGAGGTCCCAATAATTCATTTTTGCTTTTAATTCCCTTGTCTTTGGGGATGTGTCAAGTAAGAAATTGCTGTGGCTGAGGCCAGAGAGGTCTTTCCCTGCTTTCTCCTCTAGGGTTTGGATGGTTTCCTGTCTCACATTCAGGTCCTTTATCCATGTTGAATTTATTTTTGTGAATGGTGTAAGAAAGTGGTCTAGTTTCAATCTTCTGCATGTTGCTGTCCAGTTCTCCCAGCACCATTTGTTAAAGAGACTGTCTTTTTTCCATTGGATGTTCTTTCCTGCTTTGTCAAAGATCAGTTGGCCATAATTTTGTGGGTTTAATTCTGGAGTCTCTATTCTAGTCCATTGGTCTATGTGTCAGTTTTTGTGCCAATACCATGCTGTCTTGATGATTATAGCTTTGTAGTAGAGGTTAAAGTCTGGGATTGTGATGCCTCCCTCTTTGGTCTTCTTCTTCAAAATTACTTTGGCTATTTGGGGTCTTTTGTGGTTCCATACAAATTTTAGGATTGCTTGTTCTTTGAGAAGAATGCTGGTGCAATTTTGATTGGGATTGCATTGAATGTGTAGATAGCTTTGGGTAGTATTAACATTTTAACAATATTTATTCTTCCAACACATGAGCATGGAATGTTCTTCCATTTCTTTATATGTTCTTCAATTTCCTTCATAAACTTTCTATAGTTTTCAGCATACAGATCTTTTACCTCTTTGGTTAGGTTTATTCCTAGGTATTTTATGACTCTTGGTGCAATTGGGAATGGGATCAGTTTCTTTATTTGTCTTTCTATTGCTTCATTATTAGTGTATAAGAATGCAACTGATTTCTGTACATTGATTTTGTATCCTGCAACTTTGCTGAATTCATGTATCAGTTCTAGCAGACTTTTGGTGGAGTCTATCGGGTTTTCCATATATAATATCATGTCATCTGAAAAAAGTGAAAGCTTGACTTCATCTTTGCCAATTTTGATGCCTTTGATTTCCTTTTCTTGTCTAATTGATGATGCTAACACTTCCAACACTATGTTAAACAACAGCAGCGAGAGTGGACATCCCTGTCATGTTCCTGATCTCAGGGAGAAAGCTCTCAGTTTTTCTCCATTGAGGATGATATTAGTCGTGGGCTTTTCATAAATGGTTTTTATGATGTTTAAGTATGTTCCTTCTATCCCAACTTTCTCGAGGGTTTTAATTAAGAGAGGATGCTGAATTTTGTCAAATGCTTTTTCTGCATTGATTGACAGGATCATAGGGTTCTGTTCTTTTCATTTATTAATGTGATGTATCACATCGATTGATTTGCGAACGTTGAACCAGCCCTGCATCCCAGGAATGAATCCCACTTGATCATGGTGAATAATTCTTTTTATATGCTGTTGAATTCGATTTGCTAGTGTCTTATTGAGAATTTTGGCATCCATATTCATCAAGGATATTGACCTGTCGTTCTCTTTTTTTTGCTGGGTCTCTGTCTGGTTTAGGAATCAAAGTAATGCTGGCTTCACAGAATGAGTCTGCAAGTTTTCCTTCCCTTTCTATGTTTTGGAATAATTTGAGAAGGATAGATATTATCTCTGCTTTAAATGTCTGGTAGAATTCTCCTAGGAAGCCATTTGGTCCTGGATTCTTATTTGTTGGGAGATTTTTGATAAGTGATTCATGCTGGTTATGTGTCTGTTCAAGTTTTCTATTTCTTCCTGTTTGAGTTTTGGAAGTGTGTGGGTGCTTAGGAATTTGTCCATTTCTTCCACATTGTCCGGTTTGTTGGCATATAATTGCTTGTATTTCTGAGGGATTTGGTTGTAATAATTCCATTTTAATTCAAGATTTTATCTATTTGGGTCATCTCCTTTTTCTTTTTGAGAAGCCTGGCTAGAGGTTTATCAGTTTTGTTTATTTTTTCAAAAAACCAACTCTTGGTTTCATTGATCTGCTCTACAGTTTTTTAAAATTCTATATTGTTTATTTCTGCTCTGATATTTATTATTTCTCTTCTTCTGCTGGGTTTGGGGTGACTTTGTTGTTCTGCTTCTAGTTCCTTTAGGTGTGCTATTAGATTTTGTATTTGGGATTTTTCTTGTTTCTTGAGATAGGCCTGGATTGCAACGGATTTTCCTCTCAGGACTGCCTTCGCTGCATTCCAAAGTGTTTGGATTGTTGTATTTTCATTTTCATTTGTTTCCATATGTTTTTTAATTTCTTCTCTAATTGCCTAGTTGACCCATTCATTCTTTAGTAGGGTGTTCTTTAACCTCCATGCTTTTGGAGGTTTTCCAGACTTTTTCCTATGGTTGATTTCAAGTTTCATAGCATTGTGGTCTTAAAGTGTTCAGGGTATGATATTAATTCTTGTATACTTATGAAGGGCTGTTTTGTGACCCGGTATGTGATCTATCTTGGAGAATGTTCCATGTGCACTCGAGAAGAAAGTATATTCTGTTGCTTTCGGATGCAGAGTTCTAAATATATCTGTCAAGTCCATCTGATCCAATGTATCATTCAGGGCCCTTGTTTCTTTATTGATCCTGTGTCTAGATGATCTATCCATTGTTGTAAGTGGAGTATTAAAATGCCCTGCAATTACCACATTCCTATCAATAAGGTTGCTTATGTCTGTGATTAATTGTTTTATATATTTGGGGGCTTCCATATTCAGTGCATAGACATTTATAATTGTTAGCTCTTCCTGATGGGTAGACCCTGAAATTATTATATAATGCCCTTCTTCATCTCTTGTTTCAGCCTTTAATGTAAAGTCTAGTTTTTCTGATAGAAGTATGGCTACTCCAGCTTTCTTTTGACTTCCAGTGGCATGATAAATAGTTCTCCATCCCCTCACTCTCAATCTGAAGGTGTCCTCAGGTCTAAAATGAGTCTCTTGTAGACAGCAAATAGATGGGTCTTGTTTTCTTATCCATTCTGATACCCTATGTCTTTTGGTTGGAGCATTTAGTCCATTTAAATTCAGTGTTATTATGCAACAATACAGGTTTAGAGTCATTGTGATGTCTGTACGTTTCATGCTTGTAGTGATGTCTATGGTACTTTGTGGTCCTTGCAGCATTTTGCTCACAGAATCCCCCTTAGGATCTCTTGTAGGGCTGGTTTAGTGGTGATGAATTCCTTCAGTTTTCATTTGTTTGGGAAGACCTTTATCTCTCCTTCTATTCTGAATGACAGACTTGCTGGATAAAGGATTCTCGGCTGCATATCTTTTCTGTGCATCACATTGAAGATCTCCTTCCATTCCTTTCTGGCCTGCCAAGTTTCATAGATAGCTCTGCCACTAGTCTTACCAGTCTCCCTTTATATGTTAGGGCGTGTTTATCCCTAGCTGCTTTCAGAATTTTCTCTTTATCCTTGTATTTTGACAGTTTCACTATGATATGTTGTGCAAAAGATCGATTCAAGTTACGTCTGAAGGGAGTTCTCTGTGCCTCTTGGATTTCAATGCCTTTTTCCTTCCCCAGATCAGGGAAGTTCTCAGCTATGATTTGTTCAAGTACACCTTCAGCCCCTTTCTCTCTCTTCCTCTTCAGGAATTCCTATGATACAGATATTGTTCTGTATGATTGCATCACTTAGTTCTCTAATTCTCCCCTCATACTCCTGAATTTTTTTATCTCTCTTTTTCTCAGCTTCCTCTTTTTCCATAATTTTATCTTCGAATTCACCTATTCTCTCCTCTGCCTCTTCAATCTGTGCTGTGGCCGCCTCCATTTTATTTTGCACCTCATTTATAGCATTTTTAGCTCCTCATAACTATTTTTTAGTCCCTTGATCTCTGTAGCAATAGATTCTCTGCTGTTCTCTATGCTGTTTTACAACCCAGTGATTAATTTTATGACTATTATTTTAAATTCTTGTTCCATTATATTGCTTAAATCGTTTTTGATCAATTCTTTAGCTGTTGCTACCTGGAGTTTCTTTTGAGGAGAATTCCTCCGTTTCGTCATTTTGGATAGTCCCTGGAGTGGCACGGAACTGCAGGGCTCTTCCTCTGCGCTGTCTGGAGTAACTTGCGTTGGTGGGTGGGGCCACAGTCAGACCCGATGTCTGTCCCCAGCCCACTGCTGGGGCCATAGTCAGACTGGTGTGTACCTTGTCTTCCCCTCTCCCAGGGACAGGACTCACTGTGGAGTGGTGTGGCCCCTGTGTGGGCTGCTTGCACACTGCCAGGCTTGTGGTGCTGCTCCTATGGGATCTGGCATATTAGCTGGGATGGATCTGCAAGGTGCACGGGGGCGAGAGGGGCAGGCTCAGCTCTCTTTGCCTTCAGTGGTCCCCTGCAGGAGGGGCCCTGTGGCACCAGGAGGGAGGCAGGCAGACCTGTTGGAGGGATGGATCCACAGAAGCACAGCATTGGGCATTTGCATGATGCAAGCAAGTTCAGTGATAGGAACTGGTTCCCTTTGGGATTTCGGCTGGGGGATGGGCCAGGGAGATGGCGCGTCCCAGCGCCTTTGTTCCCTGTGAGCTGAACTCTGTCTTCCGGGGCTCAACAACTCTCCCTCCTGGTGTCCTCTCGCCCTCCTGCTCTCTGAGCAGAGCTGTTGACTTACAACGTTCCAGATGTTAAGTCCCACTGGCTGTCAGAACTCACTCTGTCCGGCCCCTCCACTTTTGCGGGTCAGACTCGGGGGGCTCTGCCTTGCCGGGTGGGCTGCCCCTCCACCGCCCCGGCTCCCTCCCGCCAGTCCGTGTAGCATGCACCGCCTCTCTGCCCTTCCTATCCTCTTTCGTGGGCCTCTTGTCTACGCTTGGCTCCGCAGAGTCCGTCTGCTAGTCTCCTGGCGTTTTTCTGGGTTATTTAGGCAGATGTGGGTGGAATCTAAGCGATCAGCAGGATGCGGTGAACCCAGCATCCTCCTACACTGCCATCTTCTCCCAGTTACCTATCTGGATTCTTTTATGAAGTTTTATTTTGGGGGAACCTGGGTGGCTCAGTTGGTTGTGTCTATCTCTTGATATCAGCTCAGGTTGTGATCTTGCTGTTGTGAGACCGAGCCCCAGGTCAGGCTCTGTGCTGGGCACGGAGTCTGCTTGGGATTCTCTCTCTTCCCACCCCCCTCCCCACTCTTCTCTTGCTCGCTCCCCCTGCCCAATAAATAAACATTTAAAAATAAATTTTAATTTTGAAATTATTATAGATTCACAGGAAGATGCAAGGATAGTACAGAGAGGGTATAATTTCTTCTGATGGATGCATTTTAAGGAACTGGCATAAAGTGTAAAACCCAGGGGTAGATACTGGCACAAGCAGTGCGTAGTTCTGTTCCCCCATGTCACATGCAGATCTGTGTTACCACCACCTCGGTAAAGATACACAACTATTTGATCCCAAAGATCCCTCTTGTGTGACAGCTTCAAAGTCACACTTCACCCCTTTCCTGCTCTTACCACAAGCCTTGACCCCTGGCAACTACTAACTGATTTCTCCATATCTAGGATTTTGTCATTCTGAGAATGTTACATAAACTGAAATATGCAACATCTTGTATGATTTGCTTTTAGTTTGGACTCAGCACAAAATGCCCTTGAGATCCAGACAAGCTGTTGCTCGTATTAGTTCTCCATTCCTTTTACCGTTAAGTAGTATTCCCCGGTACAGAGGTACCATAGACTGTGTCATGGGTCACCTGTTGTGAGGTCGTTTTGATGATTCTGTTTTGACTGTTGTCAGTCAGGCTGCTTGCTACAAACACTTGTGTAGAGGTTTTCATGTGGGCATCAATTTTTATTTCTCTGGAAATGCTGCATCATACCCTCTGCATATTTCGTGTTTTAAGGAACCTGAGAATGTGTTTATTATTCTCTGAGTGGCTACACCAGTTTGAGTGAAGCATGGGAGACATCTTATTCCCCTTATCTCCTTTTACTTCCCCATTTATAAGACAAATGTCATAAGTGTTCTCTACACATCACTGAGAGCCACATCAGACACTGGTATAATTTCTGTTTCAACCCTCCAACAAGTTAAAAACTCAAGAGGAAAAGATACATCTATTGTATTTACCCACATTTTTACTCCTTCTGTTGTTTTTAAAATTCCTGATGCCCCAGGGCGCCTGGATGATGGTGGAGCGTCCAGCTCTTGATTTCCGCTCAGATCATGATCTCATGGTTTGTGGGTTTGAGCCCCATGTTGGTCTCTGTGCTGACACTGTAGAGGCTGCTTGGGATTCTCTCTGTCCCTCTCTCTCTGCCCCTCCCCTGCTCATGCTTGTGCTCTCTTTCTCTCTCTCATAAAATAAATCAACATTTAAAAATAAATTTAAAAATTCCAATGTCCCAAGATTCCTTCTCTTATCATTTACCTTCTGTTTTAAGAAATTATTTAGTTATTCTTTTAGAGTAATTCTGCTGGTAGTTTTCCTTCATCTGAAAACATCTTGAGTTTCCCCTCCTTCTTGAAGGACATTTTTGCTGTATATAGAATTCTAGGTTGACCATTCTTTTCATTCAGTGCTTGAAAATGTCATGCCTAATCACCAGGGAAACACAAACCAAACCACAGTGAGCTATCACCTCACACCTATCATAATGGCTAACACCAAATAGACAGAAACAACAAGTGTTGGCCAGGATGTGAAAAAAAAGGAATAGTTGTGCATTGTTGGGGGGAATGTAAATTGGAACAGCCACTGTGGGAAACAGTATGGAGCTTCCTCAAAAAATTAAAGTAGAAATACCATATAATCTAATAATTCTACTGTTCTTCTGTTTTTGTTCTCTTTGGGTATCTACCCAAAGTAATAAGAAAAAATATATGCAGCATTATTTACAACAGCCAAGATACTGAAGCAGCTAAGTGTCCATTGATAGATGAACGAATGAGGAAGATGTGTTACACACACACATACACACACATACTCATATTATGCAGCCATAAAACAGGATGAGACTATGCCATTTGTGACATAAATAGACACAGAGGGTATTACACTAAGTGAAATAAGTCAGACTGAGAAAGACACACACCATATGATTTCACTAATAAGTGGAATCTAAAAGACAGATGAATAAACAAACAAAAAGCAGAATCAAACCTATATACACAGAGCACAATCTGATGGATGCTGGAAGGGAGAAAGATGGGGGGGGGATGGATAAAGAGAAGAGGGAGAGAAGGTTTCCATTAAAGGAATGAATAAGTCATGAGAATAACGGGCACAGCAGAAGAAATTCAGTCTATGATATTGTAATAGCATTATACGGTGACAGACGGTAGTTAACAACGTATGGTGGGCACACTATAACATAGAGACAAGTTGAATCACTATGTTGTACACCTGCAACTAATGTAACATTGTATGTCAACTATACTCAAATTGAACATTTTTTTCAAAGAAGAAAAAAAGAACAACACCAGGCCGCTTCCTTCTTGCCTCCATGGCAAGGAAGGAAATGTACCTGATGAGAAATCTACTATTATTCTAACTAATTGCCCCAATTGTTTCAATGATGACTGGAGTATGGTACAGACTTCGAAGATATCTCGGCCTACACCCTTTATTCACAAAGGGCAGCTGCGGTTTCCAATTCGTCCATGCTAACTTGGCCAACGAGAATTGTCCTCAGGACTGTAAAGCTGTGAGAATCATCCCTCAGATCTCAGACAGTACTGTCCCCTTGTCCTCTCTGGGAGGTTTTCTCTTCAGGTCGTGGCCTGCAAGAGGGTATCTGAGTTCAAGCATCCTTGGGTCCTGTTATCCCTCTTCTCTGTCAGTCTCTGAGGATTCACTCCCTTTCTGGGTCAGGCTTCTTCCACATCCTTCACAAAACAAAGACCTCATCCCATCCCCTTCTTGAACAATTTTGGCTTCCTTCTTGCATGGATTCTTTTCAGGGGAAGACTGGAAAATCGCTTCTGTATTCCTCTAAGTTTTCTATAGCAGTGACGCCAAATGCTAAATTAATGACTCAACACTTTTGAAAGTCTGTTGAGGATTAATTGCTCCCTTGGAATATTGAGATTTAATGTCAATATTTCAACTGTGTGGAGATAAATATGTCCTTTGGAAGATGCACAGGTCATGCTGTAGGGATTATACTTGTGATTACTCAGTTGGCAGGGATCTGGTCCTACCACGTTAAGTAGGATCCAAATAAATCTACTGGCCAGTGATTTTCTCTTGAGGCCATTTTCAGGTTTGGAAAAGTGGTCAAAATTTATAATGGAAGAAATTATTAGGTCACAGGGAGGGCGAACATCGGGATGTGTTATTTTTAGAGGTAACATGGAAGTGCACCTATGACTAGAGTCACATGTCACCATCGATACTTTTTATCTTCCTGTGGATTTGTTTAGCCAAAAGAACATCTCCCAATTCTCTTTCATTATTATCAGGATGACAACACCATCTGATTTGTCATGGACTGTCCTTGATTCTAGTGCTCCTAGTGTCACAACTTACAGCACTCCGTTCACACTTAAAAACAATTTCCTGAATAGGACAAGCTCCCAAATCACCATCCTTAATGGTTGAATTCAGAACTTTCTATCAGCATTTTAAGTGTGTGTGTGAAAAGTCTAAGTTGTTTATAAGACAATGTTTCAGTGTAACGTGTCTTTGAGAATTCTTCTGAGTTCCATTTGAGCTATGTTCTTTTACTTGGCTGGATTTTTCTGGCTCCCTAAAAGTTTGGGGTTTTTTTTTTGTTTTGTTTTGTTTTGTTTTTTTTTTTTTGTTTTTTTATCAAACCAGGAGTCCAGATGGTCGTTCTTTGGTTGCCCAGTGACAGGGGAGTCAAAACTTGTTTCTGCATGACAACAGTATGTTGAAACTTAACGAGGACAGGAAGCTTTCCCAAAAGATTGCATGAACAGAATGTTACAGATTCTTGAACTCTCCAAAGATTACTTGTGCGCTAGGAGAGAATCCTGTTCCATTTAAGCCTAATTTTCCCCATAATATCACTGCTCCACTTACACACAGGTCAGACTTAGTCATTTGGTGAGAAACTTTAAGAAAGAAATGATCACTTTTAGCCTACTCTAAAATGTTTATCTCAAAGATAAACGTTTGCTGATTCATGTCTAATCAAGACGGTGGCTCCTTGTTTAAAAGTACACTTGAAATCTTCCTCAAATGTTAATCAAGGTTTACTACTAAATTTGTTTTTCATGATAAAGTTTATCTATATGGTATAGAAAGAGATTCAATAGGAAATTCGGTAAATGTGATCAGATGAGGTTTAGGGTAGAAAAAGATAGAAAGAATTTAGTCATTTGCTTTAAATTTCTTAAACCCAGTATTTCATTCTAATTATCAAGAAAAATAGTTTCTTTGTTTTGACTTTTTAAGTTTTTATTTTAAAATAAAATTCTAGTTAGTTAACATAGAGTGTTATATTAGTTTCAGGTGTAAGGAAAGGTATTTTTTTAAGTAACCAATATAAGTCCCCAGTGGTTTCATAAAAAATCCAAGAACCATTTACATTGAAATTCTTAAGGAAGGTAAGACAAGGACATTTTATGGTCTCTATGCTTAAGTGCTTTGCGTTTTAGTTAGGACTTAACTGCAAAGGAAAATTTGGAATTTTATTTGAAATGTGGGCGTTTTAAACAAATGTAAAACACTCCGTCTTGGAGAATGACTCAAATCCAAGCTAATTTAACCTTGGTTTTCCTGATGAGTGAAATACAATTGAGTTGACTATTCTACTTCATTTGAAGTCTGTACTGAAAGAAAGTGTATCACTTAATTGTCAGCAGCAAGCTGGGGGTTTTAGTTGCAAAGTGTTTACAATCACCTACTTGTTTTCCAGAATTAAATCTATAGAACTATACCACAAGGGGGAATTCTTGAATTGAGTTGAGTCTCACAAATTCTTTCTCCCTGAAGTGCCCAGATTTCTTTTTTGAATGTGTCCATTATTAGAACCTAAGATATGCTGGATACCGTGGATTTTAACACATGGATGTGTTTACAGAGAGAACTTAATACGTCCAGATAAAAGAAAACATTCTACCCTATAAGTTTCTGGAGCTACTTTGGGGACTTGGAGGGCTGTCCATCTGGGAGAAATTCTGACATCTGGTTTCTGGAGCAATTAGTATATTTTGGGCCATCACGGCTATGGTCGTAACCATGACCCAGACCTCTGCCTCGTTCCTCGGTTAAACTCCTAAAGCCTCATTCCTTCAGTGGGATGATGACTTTAACTGATTAATCAGGCTCATTATGTGTCAAGAAATCTTTGGGTAACTTCCTATTAATTACCTCATCTCACTATCACAATCACTGTTAGGTTAAGAACAGATACTACTCTGTTTCCACAGGGAAATTGAGGAAATTGAGATCAAGGGAGATTAACTACTCACCCCAAATCACACAGAAGGTAAAGGACGGAGCCAAGACATAATCTTCTTCTTAAAGACCCACTCAACTCTGCTTTGAATAAACTTCGGGCGAATCAAATGTCATGAACACATGTAGGAAAAACTTTTAATCTCCTGAATCCTGAAGCGAGATTTTAAAAACTATGCTTATGGATCAGATCGCACCTGCAGGAGTTTTACGTCCTCACTAGGATGACCAGGTTGCCATCATAGTTATTAGCATAATTATATAACGTAGGTTTTAGCAATATTAAAACTACGCATTTTAAGCAACCATGAAATAATTACTTTTTTTTTTGCAACTTCAACCCCGTGTCTCAATCTGACATCTCAAGTGCAATGAATTATTTGTACTCAGAATGTTTGCTCCAATTTGTTGATACCATTAAAATATTTTAAACACAGGCAGTTACAAGTTATTTAAAGAATTTTATGTAATTGTTGAAACATCTCAGGAATGAGTTTATGTGGTCATTTGATGTTCACGCTTTTTTTTTTTTTAAAGAAAGAGAGGGGTGAGCGGGGGAGGGACAGAGAGAAGGAGAGAGAGAATCTCAAGCAGGCTCAGCGATATCAACGCAGAGCCTTACGTGGGGCTCAAACTCACGACCATGAGATCATGACCTGAGCTGAAATCAAGAGTCGGATGCTCAACCGACTGAGCCACCCAGGGCCCTGATATTCATGCACTTTTGGACATTGGACTCCCTGCTACAGAAATGTTTTATTTCCTACCCCAGCTCCCCTTCCCCTTCCAAAGGGCTATTATTTGCCCTTTGTTTTTATATACCATAACTTTAAATATATATTTGAACTTCTATGCTTTATTCCAATTGATTTAAATCATGTCTATGTCTCCATTCTAGCTATATTTTTCTAGTCTCCTGTCTTCCTCCAAAAGTGCCTCCTAGATGCTGTCAGTCATTCCCTTATTTTTACATTACCAAGTTACTAGCATTTATTTCAATTTGTAGCTACATTTTCTTCATGGCATATCTATAGGTTGATTTTTAAAGTGGAAAAGCTAATAAAATACCATCTAAATGACTGTGGCATGGTAAATGTTGCTCTCCTCAGAGCTAAGTAAGGTGCCAGGATCATGATTTCTTTTCTCTTCTTTATTACTTATTTATTTTCATTTTTCCATTTTTAATTTTTTTTTACGTGTTCTTCATTTTAAGTACAACCTCAAAATTGCTGGGTTGCGTCTAAGAGACCACTCCTAGGTCAAGGTCAAAATAATTACCTTTTCTTACATTCCTTCAATTACTATTAAAATTATGACATGTTTTAGGGGCGCCTGGGAGGCTCCGTTAGTGGAGCATCTGACTATTGATTTCGACTCACGTCATGATCCCAGGGTCATGGGATCCAGCCCTGGATCCAGCTTCATGCTCAGCATGGAGCCTGCTTAAGATTCTCTCTTTGTCTCTCTCCCTCCCTCCCTCTTCCTCTTCCCCTCTCCCCTGCTCATGCTTTCTCTAGGAAAAAAAAAAAAAAGAAAGGAAAAAATATTACATTTTTAAACAGCTTTATATTTGTGCCATGATTTTCCTGTTGTTTCTAACTGCGCCCAGCTGGGGAAGGTAGGTAGGCACTCACAACCTCCTCTACCTCTAAGCTGTGCTGCCCTGAGGGGAAGCCTGATGCTGCAAAAGGTCCCCTTGCCCTCTCTAAAGCTCCCAAACTTGCAATCGTTCATTTACTTATTTCTGTGCTCCAGAGGAGGACTGGCGCTCCTCCCCTGAACGCGGACCTCTCCAAAGGCCGTCTGGCCGCGGGCTCTGGGTGGGTCAGCATTCTGCCTGTGAGCCCAGACCATGGCTGCAGGGGCCTGGCCATTCGCAGGTTCTGCAGCCCGTGCCCAGTTCTGCCTGTCTAATGCCCGACACACGGGTGGGCAGGACCCCTCCTGGATCCCTGGCCATGGGCTCCTGGCTCCTTCAAGTGCCACAGAGGCACTTTTGTTCATGAATGGATCCTGAATTTTAGTTGCCTAAAGGGGACTAAAGTGAAGGACGCCTGATGCTGCCATGATGCTGACTTCATTTGATGGCCGTTGTTTTCTTTCTTTCAATGTTTCATTTCTTTTTGAGAGACTCAAAATGCGGGAGGGGCAGAGAGAGGGGGACAGAGGATCTGAAATGGGTCTCTGTGCGGACACTAGTGAGCCTGACGTGGGGCTCGAACTCATGAACCCTGAGATTGTGACCTGAGCCGAAGCCGGAGGCTCAACCAACTCTGCCACCCGCGTGCCCCTGGCCATTATTTTCTAGCAAGAAATGAGCCGCTTCTGCCAGACCAGTGGCATTGGAGGCCTCTGGAATTTGGGGTTTTAAACTGCATCTACTAAGTTATTCACATCTCAATCCTCAGGGTCCCATTCCTTCTCTATCAGGGATCTGACTTTAGAATAGAGACGTGCTGGAGCTAAGTGTCTTTGTAGGATAGAGTTATTTTACAGATGGCCCGTGCCCGTTCTCTGGGAAGTCTGGAAGCATCACCCTGACTCTTGGCCAGATAAGTCAGTAGGCTAAGTAGTGATTTAAGACATGCTGTCAAAACTTTGGAAGTTCCTGATGGGTCCCAGGCTGGTTTGTTTATTGAGGGCTTATGTCTGGCATAGCTGGTTAGGCAACCAGATTTGGCTAGGTGACTCTAAGAGAACAGGGAGCCCCGTTGGAACCTGTTAGGAAGGTCTCCCCAAACCACATTTGCTCACATCCTGGATGCTCAGTCCAGACACAAAGCACGTCCTTGTGGGAAGAAGAAGGACCCAGGAGCTGGGCAGGCTCCTGGCTTACGTTCTCTTTCTGCCACCATGCTATATGCTTTGCCTTTATTAAAAACCTTACAGGAATTTTGTGGCATCTTGACACCTTTCACTCACTGCATTAATTAATCTTCTCCGAATCTTCTCTAATCTTGTGATGTCATCTGGAGCCCAGGGCTTCGATCCGTCTGCTCTCCATTTGCAGGAAACGGGGCTTCCTTCAGCGCTGCCAAGGAGTTTCCTTGGCTTTCAGATTGTGTCCTTGGCTGGTGATCAAGCATTCTGGGCCTGTCGTTCTCTCCCTTCACAGAATTGATGGCACCCAATCCAAGAGTGTCTTCCTTCCTACTTCTCGAGTGCACAACTACCGCCCCAGCGAGCATGATCCTCTCACCGTCGCCCCACCCCGGTCACTAATGAAGACTGTTGTGACCGCCGCCATACTGCACGCGTGGACCGTCCATTCTCCACCCACCAGCAGCAGAGGCCTTTGTGCCAAATCGCTGGTGATGGATTCATCATCGCAATCGCACAGCACAATCTGTTTCCCTGTGCGAAACACAGCAGCAAGCCAAGAAGCATACTCTGCAGCAGCCTGGGGACGAGGGTGGTGGCTACAGAAAGGACACGTGTGGGCTACCACGGTACCGCTACATTTGCTCTGTTTGCAGACCTATTTGTGTATCTTTCAAGCATTACTACCATTTTAGGGGCGCCTGGGTGGCTCAGCCAGTTAAGGGTCCGACTTCGGCTCAGGTCGTGATCTCATGGTTCGTGAGTTCGAGCCCCTCATCTGGCTCTGTGCTGACACCTTGGAGCCTGGAGACTGCTCCGGATTCTGTGTCTCCCTCTCTGCCCCTCCTCGCCTCTCCTCTCTCTCAAAAAAAATAAAAAAATAAAAAATAAAAAAAAATAAAGCATTATTTCTATTTTAAAGAATACTAGACATATAATACCTGTTAGCTTTAAGCATGCATCATAGTGATCCCATATTTTTATATATCATGAAATAATCCCCATGATAGGTCTGCTTACCATTGGTCACCAGACAAAGTTATTACAACATTATTGACTATATTCCCTATGCTGTGCATTATATCCTTATGACTTGTTTATTTTATAACTAGAGGTCTGTACTTCTCAATCCCCTTCTCTTATTTCGCCTGCCCCCTAATCTCTCTCCTCTCTGGTAACTAGCGGTTTCCTGTTGTTTCTATTTTAGTTTTCTTTAAAAACTTTTCAATGTTTATTTATTTTTGAGAAAGAGAGTGAGACAGAGAGAGTGGGGGAGAGGCAGAAAGAAAGGGAGACACGGAATCCGAAGCAGGCTCCAGGCTCTGAGCTGTTCAGCATAGAGCCCAATGTGGGGCTGGAACTCACAAACTGTGAGATCATGACCTGAGCCGAAGTCGGAGGCTCAACTGACTGAGCCACTCAGGCACATCTTTGTTTTTCTTTTTAAATTCCACATGGAAGTAAAATCATATGGCATATTTCTCTGTATGACTTATTTCACCTAGTGTCATACCATCTAGGTTCATATTTGTACATTTTTAAGAGTCGACTTAATGTTTTTAGGAGAAAGGTAAGGCAAATATATGTGTTTATTCTATTGTCTAGAAGTGGAAGCCATTTTCTAAACCTTTTGTTCAATACTGATTTGTTAAGCCACACCATTATTCTATATTCTAATTAGTTTCTCAATTTATCCCTGGAAAGGAATATTTCAGACAAAGTAGGCACTATCACAATCTAAGAGTATTTGTCCTTTCACATTCATTCAAATGGAAATCAGTATTACTCATGACCTGGAAACACAAAGTGCTAAATGAATAATTCAATATATTTCCTCAAGAATAGGAAATGATTCTATCTAGTGTAAATGAATTTAAATAGGACTTAAAGCCTTCCTGAGGTCAGGATTTTTTTCTTCCTTTGTAAAGCAAACAGAAAGTAATCATCACCTTAGTTATTTCTAAGATTAATTTTTAATTATCTTCTTTGTTGGGGAAGCTGGAAGATTGGGTTAACTACTCAGAGATGTGTATGAGGAGGTAACTCTATAAAGTCAGTCTTTCTGGGGCCAGGGTAGGTGAAGAGATTGGAGTCACAACTGTTCCACTTTAGTTAGTGGGGAGCTTACTCAGCATTACCTTAAGGTGGCAGAGTGGTCCTGTTGTGCATTAGAAAATGAACTTGCTCCCAAGACTACCCTTCTTATGACCAAGCCCAGTGACCCGCCAACTGCAAATCACTGACTGTGTCTATAGAAATAAGAAATGCTCATCAAAATGTGCGACTCATGATCAGAGAATGCTGAAAAGAAACAAAATGCCAGGGATGGATGGATCAATAAATTATGGTTCATAATTATGATGGAATAATGTGCAGGTATTAAATACACTGTCGGAAGGAACATGGTTAACCTTTAACCTATTACTAATTCATGTAAACTGACTCTGAAAATACTGATTTTCGGCATTCACCCTGGACAATGTTTTCTTTGAAACCTCATAGTTAGCTTTAACATTCATTCTTCAGTTTCCCTAACCTTCTTACTCGTGTCTCATGATAAACTTGTTATTGTTACCATCACACCCATTGCTGTCTTGCTCAGCTTTTGCCACAAATCAAATGTTTTCAGCGTTTGATAGTATCACGAACAGTACTGGTATACAAAAATGCCTGATAAATGGTTATTTATTTGAAATCTTTGCTAAACAGGTCCTGTCATGTGAATTCAGCTGATTTAAAACGTGAAAATAAGCAGGTTCTGGCAATGGCGAGGAGCGGAGTGAAGAGGGAAACATTTTGTTTTCAAGTTTCTGTATGTATTCTACAGGTCATGGAGAGTGAAGAAAACAATAAAAACCCACACTGAGAAAATTTCTGAGCGCTTTCAGAGTTTCATGCCCTTCAGAGCCAAGTAACTGCTAGTTTTTACCTAGCTTCCAAATGAGGAACTGTCGTAGGGAAACATTCTATTTCTCTTTGAATGGAAATAATGAAGATTTTTTTTTCTTTTCGTAAAATGACTTGGTGCTAACTGCTAGCATTTTGAATCCCTACCCGAGACTCATTATCTCACTCTTATGTTTTATATAATTATGTGTAAAACAATATGTGATCATGTCTGTAATAGATACTAATTCCTAATGTGGTATCTTTCGTATCTAATGAAGTCCATGAAAAGTGACGTAGAAAAATTTGAGAGCTATTGTCTTTTCCAATTCTTTCTCAGATTATAGAGACCTGCAGGTCCCATTCTGATATTTAGTTAAAACTTTGATTAGAACTACAGAAAATTATGTCTGCCTTTGTTTTCAGTCCCTCTACCTTAATTATTTTTCTGGATTCATATATTGCACATGGATTTTTGGTCTATGTGAGGAAAACGACAGGTGAGTCTTAGTGTTCTTTTAAATGATTAGCTTTACAATACTGTGTGTTCTATTGGTCATCAGCAAACACTGACGGTTGCAATAGTGTTAAATCAAGGTAGTTATTTCCTTGGGCATTTCGACTAGGTAATTTTCTATTCTAGCTATACAAGTCAGGAGTTTTTAGCTGGTAAGTTCTTTTCATTGTGTTGAATTTTGTTTATATTTCCTCTTACCTATGTGCTGAACTCATTTTAAAAATCACACTGATTTTACCAAACATTTAAAGAAGAGCCAATATGCTTGCCCAACTATTCCAAAAAAATAGAAAAGGAAGTAAAACTTCCAAATTCATTTTATGAGGCCAGCATTACTTTGATACCTACATCAGATAAAGACTACCACTAAAAAAAGAGAACTACAGGCCAATTCTGAAGAACAAAGACGAAAAGATTTACAAAACACTAACAAACCAAATCCAACAATACATTTTAAAAAATCACTCATCATAATCAAGTGGGACTTATTACTGGGTTGCAAGTGTGGTTCAATATTTACAAATCAATCAACGTGATACATCATATCAATAACAGAAAGGATAAGAACCATACGATCATTTCAATAGATGTAGAAAAAGCATTTGACAAAGTACAACATCCATTCAAGATACAAACCCTCAACAAAGTAGGTTTAGAGGGAACATGATAACAATATAATAATGGTCATATATGAAAAATCCACACCTAACAACAATGGGGAAAAACTGAGAGCCTTTCCCCTAAGCTCAGGAACACGACAAAGATGTCCACTCTCATGGCTTTTATTCAACTTAGTACTGGAAGTGCTAGTCACAAAAATCAGATAACAAAAATAAATAAATAGACAAGATAAAAGGCATCTAAGTCGGTAAGGAAGAAATAAAACTTTCACTATCTGCAGATGACATGATACTATATTTAGAAAACCCAAAAGACTCCACAAAAAACTGCTAGAACTGATCAACGAACTCAGTAAAGTTGCAAGATACAAAATGAACCTATAGAAATCTGCTGCATTTCTACACATCAGTCATGAAGCAGCAGAAAGAGAAATTAGGAGAACAATCCCATGTACAAGTGTACCAAAAATAATTAGATACCCAGGGATAAACCTAATGAAAGAAGTGGGACTTGTATTCTGAAAACTATAAAACACTGATGAAAGAAATTGAAGACAACACAAAGAAATGGAAAGACATTCCATACTCGTGGACTGAAAGAACAAATATTGTTAAAATGTCTATAGTACCCAGAGCAATCTACACATTTAATACAATCTCTATCAAAATGCCAATAGCATTTTCACAGAACTAGAACAAACAATCTTAAAGTTTGTATGGAATCACGAGAGAGCCCAAATAGCCAAAGCAAAATTGAAGACGCAAAGCAAAGCTGGAGGCATCACAATTCTAGACTTCAAGTTATATTACAAAGCTATAATAATCAAAACAGTATGGTACTGGCACAGAAACAGACACCTAGATCAATGGAACAGAATACAAAGCCAAGAAATGAATCCACAATTTATATGGTCAATCAATCTTTGACAAAGCAGGAAAGAATAGCCAATGAGAAAAAGACGGTCTCTTCAACAAATGGTGTTGGGAAAACCGGACGGCAACATGTAAAAAGAAAGAAACTGGACCACTTTTTACACCATACCCAAAAATAAATAAAAAACGGATTAAAGATCTAAATGTGAGACATGAAAGCATAAAAATCCTAGAAGAGAGAACAGGCATTAATTTCTCTGGCATTGGCCATAGCAATGTTTTTCTAGATAGGTCCCCTGAGGCAAGGGAAATACGAGCAAAAATAAAGTATTGGGACTACATCAAAACAAAAATCTTCTGCACAACAAAGAAACCATCAACAAAACTAAAAGGCAACCTACGGATTGGGAGACGATATTTTCAAATGACATATCTGATAAAGGGTTAGTGTCCAAAATATACAAAGAACTTACAAAACTCAACATTCAAAAAAAATAATCCAATTAAAAAATGGGCAGACCACATGAACAGACATTTCTCCAAAGAAGACATCCAGACAGCCAGCAGACATATAAAAAGATGCTGAACATCACTTACCATCAGGGGAATGCAAATCAAAACTACAATGAGATAGCACCTTGCACCTGTCAGAATGGCCAAAATCAAAAACATAAGAAACAATAGGTGTTGGCAAGGAGGTGGAGAAAAAGGAACCCTCTTGTACTATTGGTGGAAATGCGAACTGGTGCAGCCATTCTGGAAAACAGTGTGGAGGTCCCTCAAATTGTTAAAAATAGCGGTGTGCCTGGGTGGCGCAGTCAGTTAAGTGTCTGACTGTTAGTTTTGGGTCAGGTCATGGTCTCACGTGAGTTTGATACCTGCATCGGGCTCTGTGCTGAAAGCGAAGAGCCTGCTTGGAATTTCTCTCTCCCTCTCTCTCTGCCCTCCCTGGCTTGTGCGCATGCTCTCTCACTCTCTCAAAAAATAAATAAATGAATAATTTTTTTTTAAAAAAGAGTTAAAAATAGAACTACTACTCTACGATCCAGCAACTGCACTATTGGGTATTTACCCAAGAATACAAAAACATTAATTCAAAAGGATACACGCACTCCTATATTTATGGCAACATTATTTACAATAGCTAAGATATGGAAGCAGCCCAAGAGTCCATTGATTGATGAATGGATAAAGCAGACGTGGTATGTATATATATTACATTATTCATATGTATATAATATATATAATATTATTCAGTCATAAAAAAGAATGCAATCTTATAATTTACAACAACATGGATAGATCTAGAGAGCATTGTGTTAAGTGAAACAAGTCAGAGATAGACAAATGCCGTATGATTTCACTCATCTGTGGAATTTAAGAAAGAAAACAAACAAGCGAAGGGGGAGAAAAGAGAGGAAGAGAGAGACACACCAAGAAACAGGCTCTTAACTGTAGAGAACACACCGATGGTTACCAGAGAGGAGGTGGGTAGAAGGCTGGGGGAAATAGATGACGATGATTCAGGAGTGCACTTGATGTGATGAGCACTAAGTGATTAAAATAAAAAAAAATTTGAACACCACCACTATGTGTATGTGTATCAACTCACCATGGTATGTATCCTCAATATATATAATTTTTATTAAAATAATAATAACAATGATTCAAAAAACTGAGAAAAAAGAAATGGACAATATCACTTAAGAATTGATGAGTGACAAATAGGATATTTGTTCCTTAATGTTATCAGAAACAAACACGACATAGAGAATGTCAACTATAATTTGAGACTCTTTGTAAAGGAACGGTTGCCTTAAACTAAGGAAAGTCACCAATGGTACTAAAGTATTATAACTAGGTGGAGTCATTTACAACAGTAACAATGTACAGGAACCAAAAACATTTTAAGAAAAAGAGGTTACTTTTAATAAATTCTAAGATCACTATTATTAAATGGAGGCAACAATAGAAGAGCAATTGAAACCATAATAGCAATTATTAATAAACGGTGCCAACCCTGTGGTGACAGGCAAAAATAAATTCTCCTTTCGTATCCTACAGGCTTTCATTTAATTTTATTAAATTATTACAATAGAGGACAAGAACTCGTTTTTCAATTTAGTTATGTTTCGACTCTGATAGCCTTCGTGTAATTTATTTTTATCTGTGAGATTTGGGGAAAGTATTGTTTTTAAACTTGATGATTACTATAGAAGATAGAAGCCATGACCTCTTCCAGGCTTACATTTATTCATGTGTTCAATCATGTGTTCATTCATTCAAGGTGTAGATTATCTAATACATATACGCACTTACTATGTGAGACATTGGGTAAGCAACCATAAATAGGGCAACTACAGACCCTGGTCTCAGACAGCTGACAATTATGCAGGCAGGGCAGGGACAAACAAATGCAGTAAATAAAATCTGACAAATAAAATATGACATGGAGCAGTGCAGGTGTTATAAGAACAGACAAGGGGGTGAGGGTCCTAGTCCCTTTTAAGACTTAGGCAAGACTGTCCTGTTTATGCAAAAGAGAGATGGAACTGGAGGGTGAATAGAGTTTATAATCTGAAGAGGAAACAAGAGAGAAAAGACAAGTTTCAGGGGAAGGTAGTTGATTTGATATTTTGTGCCAAACAAGTAGAATGCTTACCCAATTCACAAGGAGAGCATATGCTGAAAAGGGAGCCATGAAAAAGCTGAAGAAAGGTGAGCACAGCCAGAGAACTAAAGTCGATTTCTGAATTGGAAGGGGAGAGAGATGACGGCAGAAAAGGCTGAAGCCATACACAATGTTTTTTTAGACAGAAGATTTTGAAAGTCACCACTGGGGGGACCTGGACTTTCACATGGAGACAATGGATGGATAACCGCACAAGGTTTCTACATGGGATGACGACATCTGAGAGTGCATAGATTGGCTTCACGGAGAGTAAGACTGGGGGACAGAGGGACCACTTCAAATGCTGGGGCAGAGACTAAAGTGAGAAACGACGGATGTAAAGGAGTTAACAAATTGAACAACTATTTGAATGCAGTAGTCTGCGGACCTGGTCGGCGACTTGCGGAAGTCAGCAAGACGGAAATAGGAAGGATAAATACCACACCTTGTGTCTTGGGACACTTAATCAATTGTGTTACCTTTACTGACAAGAGCAGCATGGGCAGTAAAACATGTTTCACAGAAAGTATGTTTATATTATGATGTGATGGAAATATTTTAAGAAATTTATGATTGTAGGGAAGACAGGGCAGTAATTATAGAAAATGATGTCAGAGAAACTTCATTTTTTTTTAAGATAGGGAAGATTTAGGTTTGTTTCAATATTAACAGAAAAAATAAGTGGAGCACAGAGATGTTAAAGAGCAGAAGGAAGAGAATAGAAGTCAGACCAGAGGTATAAGGATTAGTTTCTTTCTTTAAAAAAAAAAAAAAAAAAGTCAAGGGATTTAGGAATTTCCCTCCTGAAGTTGTTGCTTTCTTTATGAAGTGGAAGAAAGATCATCTTATCAGGGTCAGACAGCAAGAGAAAAAAGAAAAGATGGAAATTTTAAGAGAGAAGAAACTGTACCAGGGAAATATCATAAGGCTGTAAGGCCATGTTGGGTTCCCCATTGAGCATAACTACCAAGAATATTATTTTATTATTGCCTTCATGCATCTTGACATCATTCAGATTTAGGGCTAGGTGAGGCTGGGGTGGAGGGAGATTCTGAACCAAGTGTCACCATCTTTGTTACTGAGGTGGAGGGGTCAGGAGGTGGGGAGACCACAAAGACAAACAGTAGTCAGCAAACAGAAACCACTAAGAAGCAGCCATTTTTATAATGAGTGGGGGGCTGGATCATTTAAAGTACATGATACACACTGGTCCCACCCAACGTTTGCCGGGGGCGAGGAAGACAAGCATGGAGAGAGGGACATAGCATCTTTCTCTTGATGGTGCAGCAGAGGAAATGGTGTCTCAGTTAAGGCCAAGAGGTGTTGGAAATGTTTACAGAAAAGGATAGTTTCTGGATGATGGACAAGTTATAGATAGCAGAATGAAAAGGAAAGGAGAAGCGAAAAAGTGGGTCAGGAAAGAGTGCTGTATCCTTCCAGCGTTATAAAGTCAGTTGTTCTTTTATAATCTGAGGAGAGATCACTGGTTTCTAAATTTGCCAGATTACCTGTTCCAGGACTTTACGCTTGGAGCGGATCTGGCAAAATGATCTTGATTCTTCTAGATTCCAAAGTATCTAAGTTTCTCTACATGACGTGGATGCATATAAAATGCCATGCTCTTTGTAACCTCCCTGATTTAGATTTATACACGTTGTCAAATCAGAGTTGTGCGAGGAGGTATTAGGCAAAAAAGGAATGCTGTCTTTGAATTTCCAAATTCTGGCAGTGGCCACCACCCTCCCTCCCCAGTACCCTCTCCATACTTTCATGGACTTCCTGCTACAAAAAAAGACATTTAAGAAAGATTTTGATACCTGTCTTTTGTACAGCAGTGGGAATGTATGTCAAGTGGTGATTTTGCCATGGGATGTAGCACTGTTTTAATTACTAAAATAGAGCACCACATTTTGATCTCTGTTAGAACAAGTTTCCCCTATCACAGTCCTTTGCAAAAATTTATAATCAAGAACAAAGATTATGGGTTAAAAATGAACTCTGACATAGATACATCCTGGATATTGATACACATTGTGTTGATATATTTGACTCTATTTCTTGCATCTTTGTTTCCTACTCACTTTCTGCTCTTTTCATCTTCTTTCCAGATTTATTCTTTTCTTTTCTCTGTCTAGTCACTGGAAAGTTCTGAAGCACACTTGTATTCTTACAGTCACCATTATATGTTTACTGACTATTTAATCTACACTTTCTAACACTAGAAAGATTAGAAATCTATAACCTCTTTTCCTAAAAAAAAAAAAAAGAGACTCAACAAACTTCTGCTGCACCCTACCCAAGTCCCTGATACAGTGTTTGTTAACATACTACAGATTTTCAAATTCAAGATCACTTTTATGAGTCTTATTTCCTTTATAATGCCATTTCTACTTTCTTAAAATTACAGTGTACTCCACAGAACATTATTCCAGATATAAATTTAACGATTTTTAAAAATGTATCTATCACTTGGACCAAACTATAGACAATCCTTGGTATAGTAGAAGCTTCCCACGTGCCTCTCCTTATTTGCCACCAAACGTGAAACCAATACCCTGAATTCTAGGATAATCATTTCACTGATTTTTTAAATGATTTAGTCAATACATGTATTTGCAAACAATAGATTGTCCAGCTTTGCCAGATTTTTAATATTATATAAATGGAATTATACCCTAAATATATATTCATTGGCAACTTGCTACTTATATTTTTCAGACTAATCACTGTTGATGTATTTAGTTAGCTGTGACTCTTTTTTTTTATAACGTTTATTTATTTATTTTTTTAATTTTTTTTTAACGTTTACTTATTTTTGAGACAGAGAGAGACAGAGCATGAACAGGGGAGGGGCAGAGAGAGAGGGAGACACAGAATCCGAAGCAGGCTCCAGGCTCTGAGCTGTCAGCACAGAGCCCGACGTGGGGCTCGAACCCCCGGACCGCGAGATCACGACCTGAGCCGAAGTCAGACGCTCAACCGACCGAGCCACCCAGGCGCCCCGGATGTGACTCTTTCACTCTGAAAGCTTCACCACTGCAGAGTATTCTGCTGTATAAATAAGCCACAGTAAATTTCCATTCTTCTTTCACTTAATATTATATTTTTACCATACCATACCATAATATCACCATAACATTTTACCGTTACTGTGATATTCTATTTTTACCATATATATTTTACCATGCTTCTTTCATTTAATATTTTCTTTTTTAAGAGAATTTTCCATTCTCTTGTGGGACTACTTCTGGTGTGGGGCACTTGTGAGCAAGTTATCTATAAGAGTATTTGTACATGTCTCCTGGTATAACCTAAATAGGTAAATGGTTAAGTCATTTTTCAGTAAAGTAGTACCTTGTACATCGCCCTAGAAGTCACTCAGTTTCTTCTGCTCCTACCCTCTATGGAATTATACACTTTCCCACTATCTTTCCAAACTAGTTGGTAGAAAATGCAATCTTGCTAAAATGCGCATCTCCCCAAATCCATATAAGGTTGCCTACTTTAAAAAATATTCTCCTATTGGGTTGTTTTTCTTACTGATTCATAGAGCCTAAAAATATACTTGTCAGTTATACATTTTATAAATACATTTTCATAATTTGTTTTATTTTTATACTTTCCTAGCGTGTCACTTAATAAACTGAAGATCTTAATTTTACTCTTCTCAAATTGAACAATTCTTCCCTTTATGGTTCATACTTCTAATATTTTGTTTAAGGAACCATTCCCTACCTGTAGGTTTACAAAATTAATTTCTTCTAGAAAAAGGTTAACAGTTTTCACTTTACAGTTAGGCGTTTAATTTACTTAAATCTTCCAGCTTCTTTTCTCCATGTTATCCAAATGACCCAGCAAAATTTATTGTACAGTGTCTATGATGCCTGCTTAGTCATAAATCAAATGTATGTATATCTGCATTAGTCTGAGTTCATCATGTTCTACTCGTTTTTCTATTCAAGTAAAATGCCACATTCTTTATTTATTCTAGATTCATAAGAAACTTCCTTATTTCTTCAGGCAAAAGTCCTCACCCTGATATTTGTTTTCATTCATTTATTCTATAATCTTGGATTTTTTGTGTGTGGTTTCATAGCAATTTAAGAATAAGCTTGTTAAGTGTCCCAAGGAAAAACCTGCTGAGATTTTGATTTCTTTACTTTGTATCTGTAATGCAATTTGGAGAGAAAGAAAAATAAAATTGTGGCGTATTTTTTGCCATTTACCTAGGACTTCAATTTCTTTCAATAAAATTTTATAATGATTTCATTAATGGTTATGCACAGTGGTTTAGTTTTTGGTGTTTCTGAAAATATACCCTTGAAAATGTTATTTTAAAAACTGTATGGATGTATTCAAATTTCACTGATGTATTTATTTGTCCATACTGGTTTTATATCAATCAGCATACTTGCTGAACTTTTGCTATACATTCTGTGTATATTCATCTGTAGTTTCTTATATACTTTGTAGGAATATAATGATGTCTTAAAGATGATAACAGATGAAAATTTGCTTTCATGGTATTTCTTTATATTGCTATGCTGTAGAAGATACACCCTGAAGTGTAATGTTGAGTAGAATTCATGTTAGTGGTCATCTTGTCTTGTTCCAGACCTTAACGAATCCTTTCAAAGTTTCACAATTAAATGAGGCGTCCACTATAGTGATTTTAGTAGATACTCTTTATTTGAGTAAAAGTTTATTTCTATTCCTATTTTTGAAATATCCAAAAAAATCAGGATTGGCTATGTAATTTTATCGAATGGTATTTCTGAATTGAATACAGTAACACATACAATTTTTCTATCTTGATCTGAGCGTGACAAATCACGTCTATTTACTTTCTCAAGTTAAAAGAAAGACCACACCTCTGAGATTTGGTAGATTTCCTTCATTAACATTTAGTTTAGGATGTTTGCTTCTATGTTCATGAGTGAGGAGACATCAACCTATAAATTGTCTTCTCCTTTTGTCCTCGTGGAATTTTGTATCAGGGTTCCACTTGCCTTATAAAATGAGCGGGAGACTGTTCTTTATTTTTCTGTACTTGGGCATAGTTTGTAATTCATTGGAATTAAGTGTGCCTTAGCTTAGGAATTAAGTTCCTAAGGATTTGCCAATCAAATTGTATGTTACTGGAGTTTTCACTGTATGGAGATTTTAAATTACTGTTTCAAATTCCGTGAAATTAGTCCCTTATAATTTTATAAGCCTCGTTTTACATCCCACTGGAAATATATTTAGGGTCACTTTATGCCTTATTCCACGGTTAATTTTTGTTAACATTCTGTATGTGTTTGAAGAGAATGTGTATATGCGCATTCTTCAATTGTTGGGTGCAGTAGTTCTAAGTTTTACTGCTCTTTTACCTTTCGGATCTCTTTGATAATGTAAAAATATTCTTTCTTCTTTTGTTGTTTTTAAATATATATACATTTTAAGGTTTATTCATATACTTTTGAGAGAGACAGAACATGAGCTGGGGAGGGGCACAGAGAGAGAGAGAGAAAGAGAATCCCAAGCAGGCTTCGCACTGTCAACATGGAGCCCAACATGGGGCTCGAACCCATGAACCATAAGATCATGACCTGAGCTGAAATCAAGAGTTGGCCCCTTAATCAGCTGAGCCACTCAGGCACCCCTCCTCTTTTGTTACTTTTAATAGGTTATATAATTTTAGCAGTTTGTCCATTTTGTTAAAATTTTCAATATTATTGGCAAAAAGCTAATTTGAAATACCCTTCTACCATCTAATCAATGTCTGTAGCATCAATAGCTGTGTCCTCATTTTCTTAGTATTGTTTATGTGTCCCTTCTCTCATTTGTAAATTAACCAGGCAGACCAGAGTTTTGTCAATTTAACTTTCCTTTTCAAAGAATTAAGTTTTGTTTTTGCATATGCCCTACTGTATGCTTATTTTCTAGCTTACAAGTGTCTTCTCATATCTTTATTATTTCCTGCCTCTGATTTATAGGAATTTACTTAGAAACATAATGTCTTTAAGATGGATAATTGATTCCTTAATTGTTAGCCTTTCTGCTTTTCTAATATAAACATTATGAAAATGAATTTGCCTATATACTCTGCTTTAACTGTTTTCCATGAGTTTTTTTTAAATATAATTCACCTTTATTACTGTTCAATTCTAAATAGTTTCAACAATAGCCAAATTATGGAAAGAGCCTAAATGTCCATCAACTGATGAATGGATAAAGAAGATGTGGTTTACATATACAATGGAATACTGCTTGGCAATGAGAAAGAATGAAATCCTGCCATTTGCAGCAACATGGATGGAACTGGAGGGTATTATGCTAAGTGAAATAAGTCAGTCAGAGTAAGACAGGTATTATACATTTTCACTCATATGTGGAACTTGAAAAACCTAACAGAAGACCATGGGGGATGGGAAGGGGAAAAAATAGTTACAAACAGAGAGGGAGGGAGGCAAACCATAAGAGTCTCTTAAATACAGAGAATAAACTGAGGGTTGATGGCGGGTGGGGGTGAGGGGAAAGTGGATGATGGGCATTGAGGAGGGCACCTGTTGGGATGAGCACTGGGTGTGGTATATAAGCGATGACATCTTATATACATCGGGAATCTACCCCAAAAACCAAAAGCATACTTTACACACTGTATGTTAGCCAATTTGAAAATAAATTATATTAAAACAAATAAATAATAAAAATAAATATTTTCTAGATTCTTTCATAATCTTTTCCCTTGATTTACATTCTCTAGAAATAAGCTTCTTAACTTTCAAATATTTGGAGCTCTCTTAGATATAATTTTTAAATTTTTTTTTAAGTTTATTTTGATACAGAGAGCACGGAGGAGAGGCAAAGTGAGAGGGACAGAGAAAGAATCCCAAGCAGGCATCATGCTGTCAGTGCAGCACCCAATGCGGGACTCGACCTCACAAACCATGAGATCATGACCTGAGCCCAAACCAAGAATCAGACATTTAACTGACTGAGCCACCCAGGCACCCTGACATAATTTTTTTAAAGGGTACTTAAAAAAATGTTTATCTATTTCAGAGAGAGAGAGAGAGAGAGGGAGAGAGAGAAACACGCAAGTGGGGGAGGAGCAGTGAGAGAGAAGGCGATGAAAGGCCCTAAGCAGGCTCCATGCTGACAACAGTCCAATGCAGGGCTCAAAGTCATGAACCATGAGATCATGACCGGAGCTGAAGTCAGGCACTTGATTGAGCCACCCAGGTGCCCCTCCTAGACATAATTGTTGGTATTGATTTCTAGATTAATTGCATTGTAGAAAGTACGTGAAACTAGTCCTTTATAATTTTATAAGTCTTGTTTTACATCCCACTGGAAGTATATTTAGGGTCACTTTATGCCTTATTCCACAGTCAATTTTTGTTAACATCCTGCCTGTGTTTGAAGAGAATGTGTATATGTTCATTCTTCAATTGTTGGGTGCGGTAGTTCTAAGTTTTAATGCTCTTTTACCTTATGGATCTCCAATGTTTCCTTTTTAATTTCTTTTTTTGTGGATTTAAAGTTTTTATTTAATTTCTAGCCAGTTAACACATATGGTGAAGTTGATTTCAGGTGTAGAATTAATGATTCATCACTTACATATAATACCCAGTGCCCATCACAAGTGCCCTCCTTTCCTTGAATCTCCACACTATTCTCTTTTTAAATTACTAGGGTTATTCTCACTCTGGAATGTACTAGATTGGCTACATAGGACTGGCTAGATATTGCTGTAGCTCAACACACACACACACACACACACACACACACACACACACACACACACTTTATTTCCTGCTCATTTGACACGATCAAAGAGCCTCTAATCCTTAGAGGTACTGTCATCATCTACTGTCCCCAGGGTCCCCAGGTCCATCCTCTGCAAAGTTTTCTTTTCCTATTATCTTCTTCGTCCACGTCTGAAGGAAGCACTGGGGTCTGTGTCTTCTTATGGGTTGAGCAGTTTTATCTACCTGTGTCCTGTGCAGGAAGATTGGGGACTGAAAGATAGTTTTAGGTCTTAAAAAGCAATTGTCTCTTTTGGTTCAGAATGGTGGTTATTTTGACAATAAAATATTATTAAAAACACGATAGCCTTCTTATGTATTTGATTCCAGCCAGTTCCATGTGTCAAAAACAATGCTCCATTATTTTCTAGGCATGTTTTTTAGATTCACAGTGGTTCTCTGCCCTATGTCTTGTCTTGTTCCAATTCTTTCTGTATTCAGTTGTGGGTTTTTGGGGTCTTTGGGGCTTCAGTGGAAAGTCCACATGTGAATCCTCTATTCCCTGATCTATCTTACGTGATTGAATGGCTCAGGTCATGATCTCACAGTTCATGAGTTAGAGCCCTGCATCAGGGCTCTGTACTGGCAGAGCAGAGCCTATTTGGGATTCTCTCCCTTCCTCTCTTTCTGCCTCTCCCCTGCTCGCTCCCTCTCTTTCTCAAAATAAATAAATAAACATTAAAAAAAGAAGGTGGCACCAAATACAATGGCCTAAATGCTTTTCATCATCCATGATACGCAAATACAAAATTCAGTAATTATTAACTAACTGTCATATGCTTAGCTATTTATTTAAAATTTCCTTTCTAAAAGTCCATATGTTAGTGTTTTTCTAAAAAATTTGCAATATTGAGAAATAACACAGTTTGCCAAATATCACATTTTGAAGAACTTTTTTTCTATTTATGGAAGATATGCTATGTAATTAATTTGGTTAAAATTCACTTGAGATGACTTATAGATTATAATGGGAAAAAGGTTTTATGTGAACAGTGTACCAAAAACGAATGCTCTGTCACTCTAATGAGCACTGATGTTTCAATTTACTTCAATCTTAAAAGTCTTCCAAATACCTTAGCCCTCTGTACAGAAAAGCCAAATGATATTTCAAAGGTTTTCCTCTCCTAGTTGATACAAAATGAGAAAACATTTGACTTCATGCAGGCATTACAATGTGGAATTAATCGGGAAAATGTAGGAATAACACTAGGATAAGGGTTTTGCGCTGCCTTTCACGCCACACTTTCACGTTCGATTGTGCCTGTGCTAGAAAAGTTGTAAACAAATACACAAACGCAAACACAGATCATCACAAATGATGGGCTAATGGCCCATAGTATGAGACATCACAACTTCCTAAGAAAAAGCAGTCAGCTTTCAAGCCATATGGCAGAATACCAGTCTTCAGGAAATAAATAAAAATAAACAGTTATGTGTATAAGAAGGATATGTTTTTAGTCAACTTCAGGATTTTCAGGTAGGAGAAAAGTAAAAGCTGACTTCCTGATTCGTCCCTGGGTTACTGGTTGCAGTACTGAAAGGCACATTTTCTGGGTTTAAATCCTCCCGCAGACTTCCATATTCTTGCTAAGCTGCAGATCAATACACAGAGAATGAGAGGTACCATGGGGGTAGGGCTCACACAGCCATACCTGTCCTAGTCGTCTGTTTTAACTCCCGAAATAAGAGCAACCAAACCAATTTTTAGGTTAAAATCTGCATCTCCTAAAATGCCACAAGAGAGACAGTAAATATAGACATTTAAAAAGAAAAAAAAACATATTTGTTTGTTGTATTAAACTGTGTGTACTTCTGGCTGTGCATTCTCATAAACATCAATGTCACACGTGGATTCCAGTAAAGAAAAATACTCCCTCCATTCGACACAAATTTCTTCAGAAGACCTAAGGAAGATGAACACTAAAGAAATATTTAGAAGCTGTGATTTTTCAGCTAAGTTGAATTGGACCTTTTCATCATCTTGTTTCTGATGATAGGCACAAAGAAAACATTAGTGATCATTTGTACAAGAGAAGATTTTCCTTTTTTAAAAAAAATGTTTATTTATTTTTGAGAGAGAGAGACAGAGCATGATCAGGAAGGGGCAGAGAGAGAGAGAGAGAGAGAGAGAGATTGAGAGAGAGAGAAAAATTGAGAGAGAGGTAGACAAAGAATCTGAAGCAGGCTCCAGGCTCCAAGCCATTAGCACAGAGCCTGAAGCGGGGCTCGAACTCACAAACCACGAGATCATGACCTGAGCCGAATTCAGATGCTCAACTGACTGAGCCACCCAGGCTCCCTGAGATTTTCTTTTTATTTACCTTCATTGCACAAACAGTTTAGCGGAACAGAGAACAAGTTTCTGCCATAGCATATACACTCATTCCTTTTTCTCCCACTTAAATTATGTCTAATATTTTTTAAAAGCAGAGATCAAGAAGTATTAAAAAAACAGGATACTGAATAATTTTCTTCATATGTGTATTTGTGTGCATGTGTGTAACTTGTATACCACAGCCTGGGACCCCCTCTCAGTTACGTGTTTCAAGTGATTTTGAGATTCATTTATAGAAACATTTGTACTAGATGTGTTGACCTTCTATGGTATCACATCATTAGTTTCAAGGTATTTTGGCTTCCTGGGATGATTTAGGTTCAGAGTCCAAACACTGCAGATAAAAATTATATTTCCGGTTACCGGAAGTCCAAACATCACCAGAGTTTCCCCAGCTGTATGCTATAATAACTGGCAACAGATGATATACTAACATGTGGTCTATAATCCCAAAATTGAAAATGAAAACCTCAGTTGCTATCAGTTCAACATTTAGTGCCAGACAGTTACATTTCTGTGGCATCTGAATCTATTCTAACTATTCGCTTCTTGGTTCTTTACCTGGCAAAATTGATGTTTTCTTTGCACTTCTTAAGAATTAGAGCTATCAAGGTTGATGACTTTCCTGCAGTTTATTTTGAAGCAAAACAAGCTAATGAAATCTATTTCATTGACTTAAGGTTGATGGAAAGTGCTGGAAAAGGCCCTGGCTGACCACGTTGATTTATTTTTAAACTCCAGCAAGTGGTTGCTTTTTGTTCCAAATAGATATCTGGGAGGAAAATGAACTCATCCCCCCCATTTATAAAATTCTTGGGCTCGAGGTGAAGCTATCTCAGACAAATTAATAGATCCCTTCATGGATGTTGTTCTTTATTTCCCTAAAGACAAACACTGAACATTCCAGAATTGTTAGACAGCAATCTGAAAAATGATGCCAGTGAGTTCAAGGCCATTGTTTCCTTCCCTCTACATATTTTAAAAAATGTTTGTTTTCTATTTCATTATCAAGGACTGTACCCCCAATCAACCAGCCATCTCAGTAAAGTACATATGGCTTCAAAACTCAGCAAAAAAATTTTTTAAAAAATCAAAAAGTTTTCATAGATAAGCACACGTTGGTCACAGATGAGTTACAACATAATTTTTCAAGGATTTAGGAGGGTCCATTACCTTAAGGATTATGTACTTGTGGTGCCAGAAGAAAAAAGATGAAATTACAGTGGCCAATCAGCAAAGTTAGGTTGACCTACTTGGTCCTATGTACCCAAACATAAAGATACACAGTGTCAAATGGTGATTAGGTAGAAAACGGTGATTGCGGCAGGCAATCGTACAAATGTTCAGATAGAGGGGAATGGAATGAGAAGAGTTTGGGAAGAAGAACTGAGGTATGGAGTGGTCCCTTCTTGCCTTCCACAGGGCTGTGACAGGCAAGAAAGGAAATAGTATGCTTGGGAAGATCCCGACAAGTTGGAATGGAGGGAAGTTGTGGTTAGTGAGAGATGTACTTAGGTAAATTCATGTCTTCCATGTTGCAAAAAGGCAGCAATACTGCTTAGAAAGCTGTCACTTTATTCTGATGAAACTGAAGAGGCATTTAAAACTTTTGAAATGGCAGTGTTCTGTGTGAGACGGTACTTAGGAAACCTAGAGGAGTCTGCAAGGTGGCTCACTAAACGACTGCTCGTAGTGTCCATCAAAACACATCACTCTGCCACCAAAATCCCTCCAATACTTTCTATCTCAATTAGAATCAAGTCTTAACTCCTCATAAACTTACGAGGCTGGCCCTTGCTTGTCTTCAAACTCATGTGTTGTTCTGCCCCTCAGTCATTTTGCTCTGGCTCCCCTGCTCTCTCTCCATTTCTAGATGGCCAAGCTTGTTCTTACCTCTCGCCCTTGTCCTTGTTTCCCATGGCTAGGAAGGGCCTTCCCCATGTCTGTACTTGGTCAATTTTGTCCCATCATTCAGGGTTCATCTCAAATTGCTTTCTGTTCAGAGAGAATTCTCATGACCCCATTATCTAATTGTGACTGCCTCACCGCCAGTTGTTTGCAAGCCCCTTTGAGAGAACATGGGATGGATTCGGAAGGCACTATCATTTCTTACAAAAGTCATCACCACGGAAACATGCATTTCTGTGAACAATTATATGTGGTTCAAACTATACAATTAATACTGTAGTTCTAACTTGTCGATGGGCAGCTTGGCATGAATATGGTCTTTTATTGACTTCCTAAATTAGTTATAATTTCTGATTATCCTCTACTGAGACTCCGGTTTTATATTTCAAATATTAATGATACTAAACTGGGGCTATTTCATTAAACATTTTGAAAAGAAATTGAAAGTACTTCCAAACCATAAGCATTCCCACATGGTGTAAATCAGAAAACAAAAGAAAACCAACATAAGCCTTGCTGATATTGACTGACATCAAATAAACTCAAACTCCACATACACTCTTAAACATTTTTTTATTTGAACTATATTGGGACATTGAGAGTACATAAAAATCAATGATGAACTAGTGAAGATTCAGTTTTTCAAATTATTATTATTATTATTTTTGAGAGAGAGGAGACAGAGAGAGAGATAGGGAGAGAGAATCCCAAGCAGGCTCCACACTGTCAGCACAGAGCCTGATATGGGGCTCTATCTCAGGAGCCTGAGATCATGAACTGAGCCAAAACCAGGAGTTGGATGCTCAACAGGCCACCCAGGTGCCCCAGCTCTTCAAATTGTTAATGGGATTCGTTGTAAGCTTATTTTCAAATATTTGAGGTTGCATAATAAATTCTCTTAACAAACATTACCTACTCTTTATAGCCCAGGTATCTAAGTGTTTACAAGACCAAAATGTACTTTTGAATACGACAGAAAGTAATTTTAAATAAAAATGTGCAAGGTTTTAATTAGAATTCGGAACACAATAAAAATACAACCAGAATACAATAAGAGTACAGCTCGGAGTGCCTGGATGATTCAGTCAGTTGAACGTCAGACCCTTGTTTCCAGCTTAGGATCTCAGGGTTCATGGGATCAAGTCCCATGTCGTAAGCAAGAAGCCTGCGTGGGATTCTCTGTCTCTGTCTCTCTCTCAAAATAAACAAATAAATTTAAGAAAAAAGAATGCAACAATCTATGTATTATATTCTTTTGCAATGTCAACACACTTCAATATAGAGATACGTGTCCAATCTGCTTCTCTACATGCAAATATAGTTTAGCAGGCAGGTCTGGTTGCTGAGTGGCTGAGAGACAAATCGCCAGCAACAGCTGATGTTACCAGACCTCTCAAACAAGAATGGTACAATTTAGACCAGTGGTGTGCAAAGTGTAAGATAAAACCCTTTAAAAACGCTCCAGGAAGTACAGAAACTGATCCAAAATCTGAAGTAACATGGTTTGATTTTGTGTGAGATTCCCTGGCAGCAGAAGGGGGGGAGAAAGAAGGAAAATTGTTTACTTTGAGTTACTAATCTCTGGAAACTCACTAATAATAGCTTGTGGGCAGCTGGATGAACAGAGAAGGTGGCCACTGCCACAAATGGCAACTCGAATAAGATGTGGCTTAGCTAGATCCCTTAGCTTTCGGCCGCAGAAGGAAAGGCCACCCACAAGCACCAGCCAGAGAGAGGGAAAGGGAAGGAAGAAAAAACCCCAGAAAACCTTACTAAGAAAAGGCCGTATCTGATACTCAGGCTTTGTCCCACTTCTCTCGATACCTACACCAAGAGTGTTCAGCATAAGCTTCAGCAGATTTCTCTTGCTGCAGGATAAATGGAAGGAATGGGTGGCCAAGGTCCAGAGTCAAATAGCACAGCCTGGAGGAGTCGTTCTTTTTTTTTTTTTTTTTTTAACGTTTCTTGATTTTTGAGAGAGAGAGAGAAAGAGTGCGTGCGAGTAGGGGCCGGGGTGGGGGGCGAAGAGGGGGGCGTGCACAGGGATCCAAAGCAGGCTCCATGCTGACAGCAGTGAGCCCGATGTGGGGCTCAAACACACGAACTATGAGATCATGACCTGATGCTTAACCAACTGAGCCCCCCAGGTGCCGTGGAGTTGCCCTATGGAAATACGTGGGAGCAGCGGCAGGCAACAGCTTTAGCCTTTGATGTGATTAAAAACTATGAAAAGCACTGATTCGATTTGTATCAATGTGCAATATGCATAAGTCAGAATTAGCATGGTACAAAATGAAGCTGGGACTCTCAGGGGACGTCTTCCTTGGGTGGAAACATGCCAGGCAGTATCTCTTATCCTGTGAGCAGCTGTTGCAGGCGGCCCCAGTACCTTTGCTCTGACCCTGCAGCGCGTCTCCTGTGTGTGCCCTGGGGTCCAAGGAAGTCAGGGAAGTAACAGGAGGGCAGAGCGTCAGGAGCTTCTGGCTCACACTGAGGTTTCTGTGGCCGGTTGGCTTTTGGTTGGACTCCTTTGGCTCTCAGCTCTGGAGGGAAAAGGCCCAGGCCCCTCAGTAGTATATCTCAACCATTTGGTGTAAAATAATTTTGCAAGGGAGAAAGTGACCTTGCAAAGGAGGAGAGAATGCCATCGAACTTTCCATGGTGGTCCAGTGTTATAATTACTGCCACCTGAAGCAGAGGTCCATGTGACATGGTACATTTACCCTCCAAGTATTCACTGGCTAGAAAAAAGTTCTGCATGGAAACTAAACTAATTTAGCTCAGGGAGAGATTCCAAGCAGGTCAATGCAGTTCTGGGCATCCTTCAATATTCTAATGACCATATGTGTGTGTGTGTGTGTGTGTAACAGGGCAGAGCCTGTTGTGGGGCTGGATCCCATAACCCTGGGATCATGACCTGAGCCAAAACTGAGTCAGACACTCAACTGACCGAGTCACCCAAGCCCCCCCCCCCCCACCCCGAATGTCATTTAAATGTATTTCTTGTATGACAGCATGTTGAATATTCTGGTAAATCCAAGGAAAGGGGGAGAAAAAGGAAAATATTAATATGATGTTATATATAACATTTCACTATATGTGATGACTAGCCCAATTTGGTCATAAAAATACCCTAAGTTCAAATAAGATATATTAATACTAAAATGGCCAGGGTTCCACCTAATGTTTTGGCGGCTTCTCAGTCCCACCCAAAACTGCTGCCCTGTATCATAGCTGCTTAGTAGATCATTAACTCCATCCCAACTACACTGAGACTGAAAATTAGAGCATGAAAAATGAGGCTGTGCGCTCAGATACCTGAAAGCAACTGCCCTACCCACATGCTATGCACATTTGTGCAGTCTGCACCCTGAACAAGCACACCAGGTTCCACTGGGGAGCAGGACCTAAACCAGCCTGACTTCTCTGCTCACTCCTGTGTGGGGCTGCTTTGTTCAAATGTATCCAGCACATTTTGCCTGGTTGGTGGTCCAGAATTTAGGTTGTAATGTTACCACCATGTTTTAAGAAACCGTGTTTGGGGCACCTGAGTAGCTCAGTCAGTTGAAAGCCTGACTTTGGCTCACATCATGATCTCACTGTCCAAGAGTTTGAGCCCCACATTGGGATCTGTGCTGACAGTGTGGAGCCTGCTTGGGACTTTGTCCTCCTCTCTCTGCCCCTCCCCCACACAGGCTCTCTCTCTCTCAAAAATAAACAAACATTTTTAAAAAAATGGTGTTCTTGGGAGTTTAATTTAAAAAAAAAAGTTGACACTCAATTTGACTATAAGGGTGATCTGAATTTCTCCATTAATTATAATGATTATGAAGATCTCGTCTTAGATTATAAAATCCTCTTTAAAATGATGTTGAAGTTATAATTTATCTCCCTACCTGGAGAAAATAGTATCCCCAGGTTGATACTCTTAACCCTTACACTTATAGTCCATAATGTATTTATAAGTTTACTTTGCAATTTCCCAATTTCCAATGTTCGCCTAAGTCAGTGAGTAGAAAAGATCATGGATTTCTTCTTGTAATGGTTAACAACACTTGTTTTCATATTTGAAATAGCTGAACAGTGAATACTTTCAATGCATTATCATTGTAAGTGCTTCATTCATAGCTTCAGTGTGTAATTCATTTACACATACATACAGCCCATTTAAGAAATAGAGAAAACTAAAAAAAAGTTAGCTTATATTTCAGAATTTTTAGAGGTAGTTTTCTTTCTTTTTATATATACAGAGAACTTAAATAAATATAAGAAGGCTATAGCTATTCTATTGTTTAGTAGTTTTAAACTTTTTTACTTTTATTTCTTATATTTTCAGAATACTCTTGTATTCTTGTACACCTGCAATGAAAGCTTCTGTCATGGCATGATACAAGATAAAAAAATTCACGCAGTGACTGATCATTAAAAAAATCTTTAACAAATCTTTAAATGTGGCTTTTAAGTCTGGGTTTGCTAAGGAAAAGCTATAAAGTCTTTATATATATAAAACTCCTATGTATATAAATGCTAATTCTTTTATACAGTTTTAGTTGAAATTTATCTTGGAGTAGGAGAGATGTGGATATTTGAAAAGTTACTGATCATCAAAACCCTTATAAAAATGGTTTCCACATAGTAAATGACTTATGAACTTCCTAAATTTCATATTGGCATCTATTACATAGAAGAAAAACTAAAAATAATCAATAAATTAAAAAAATAAGGAACAGATATCTTTGTATTTAAAAAAATCATTTCATAAAATTTAAGAGCCAGATAAACCCTTGGCAGGGTTCAATGTAGAATGGACTGTAGGGAAATTGAATTGACACCACAAATATGTTTACAGGGTATTATTGTGTTCCAACATTACATAAATTCTGCAAATCTAAAACAGAAAGTTTATGTAACAGATGCCAAGTCAATCTCTGTATGTGCCTCGTTCCTTGTTACTTGGGAAAAGATGTGCTCTGCTTAATGATGCTGAAAATCACTCCAAGGACACAAAGCCCAATATGCAGGAGACCCATTGCATGGTGTAATTTGCAAACCTTCAGTTACTTCCATCATACCGCATGCGTTCTGTTTAATGGGCTAGGAGCATGGAGTGTGATTTGTGGATACACTCTTAAAGATTTTAACACAAGACTACAGTTCTCATCAATGGCTCAGGGTTTAAGCAGCTGTTAAACAAACTCCGATTCATATGACTGGTAAAGTAAGCACTACTTAGACAGTAAGTTCCACACTGAGTCTTTGACATAGAGATAACAGAGTAATTTAGGACAACGAACAAGCCAGTGATATGGTCCATCTGTGGTCTAGACACCTTTCAGCACAGACTAAAATGTACTTGAAGAACTCGTGCCAAACAATAAATATGGTAATAAGGGAGGGGCATTCTTTTAAATGAAATTATAGCCTTCAAGACCATTGATGTAATCTTTAAATTACACTTAGGAACATCATTTTTAGCTCGGAGTAGCAAAGTTGAATTGAGACTTTGGCCATCTTCATAATCAATGTGCACAACAACTATGTGAAATGATTCAGAGGATCATGTTGCAGAATTAGGTACATTTTTTTTTGAAAGGAGTGGTTTTTCCTTTCTCCCCCCTAGAAAATGTAAAACTGAAGACTGCTCAGCAGCCCCTTCAGCGATCTGAGCAACTTCGTAATGGTTTGGCCATCACTAGACAGACTGTGCAAGGCTCCCAACGGTTCAGCAGACAATGGTCAACATGGCGGTGCTGTGAAAGCAATACGCATTCAGTAGAAACCATACTTCGGTCTTGTATTTTGATCTTTTCTCAGCCTAGCCATCTATGGGATGATCCTCTGAATACATTACTTGAGATATTCAACACTGTTACTCCATAGGCTTTGTGTTAGATGATTTTGCCCAACTGTAGACTAATGTGAGCGTTCTGAGCAAGGTCAAGGTGGGCTAGGCTCAGCTAAGATGTTCTGTAGGTTAGGTATATTATAAGCATTTTCAACTTACAACATTTGCAACTCCATCATAAGGCAAGGAGATCTGTAAAAGTATTTTCTATGAAGTTTGTGCAAGTAAATGTATTGATTATGCTTAAGGCTAGCTAGGCAGCTACTAGCTGTCTTTTAAGAAGACAGAAATAGCTTTTTTTGTGTGAACCATAACATTTTGGGCTTAATAACTGTGAGGATTTCACTTCTACTATGAATACAAGTAAAATTGACTACCTATTGCAGTAAAATCAACATATTGATCTTTAGAGGGAAATGAGGAGACAAAAGGCTAGACCGTCTAGATGAGTCAAATTTTAGAAGTTTGAAGCAAAGGAGAAAATACTCCTGCATAAAAATAGAAACTGATGGAGAATATATGCAAATTTTTAGATCTTTCATGCTTAAGTCACTATTAATTACATTCTTTAAGGTATTATATTTATATCTTTCTTGTTTCTATTATTCACACTTTGTATATTATGGCCTGGGTAATTTACATATTTACCAATTAGGATGTTGGCATAAACCCAGACCATTTTCTGAGGGAAATATTGACCTTGTCTTCAGGTACTCACTTTGATAAATTCTATAGGGAATTAAAAAGTAATCTATTCAGATACAAGTCAATTTGTCTTCTTAATTAAAAAAAAAATGAACTCGTGTCCTTTAAATCTTACCACCCTTCAAGTTCAACATCAAGGACAAGAGATCGGTTCTTAATTAAAACCATAAAAAAAATTGTGTTGCAGGCACTTGCTAGAAAATACAACCCAAAATGTGCTGCTGCTGTAACCTTAACAAAAGTTCGATAATGCTCATGGAGTGTTTCTTGCAGGATAAATAATGTATTAAAATTTCAAATGTTAAATTAAAAAAACATTAAATTTTATCTTTGTATAAAACTGGTTCACCAGAGATCAGTGAACCTAGTAGACTACACTTGCCTTTTTTTTTTTAAGTTTATTGATTTATTTTGAGAGAGATTGAGAGATGGAGCATGAGTTGGGGAGGGGCAGAGAGAGGTGAGAGAGAATTCCAAGCAGGCTCTGCATTGTCAGCACAGAGCCCGATGTGGGGCTTGAACTCACGAAACTATGAGATCATGACCTGAATTGAAATCAAGAGTCGGGTGCTTAACCAACCGAGTCACCCAGGAGCCCCCGGCTACACTGGTCTTTTGATGACTCACACGTCCAGTTTTTACTAGAGAATTTTCCATTGCCATTATGCCACACTAAACTGCATTTTTACGTGTAGCTGTTCCTAAGGACATTGACCATAATATAACATTACTTTGGTACTGTGAGAATCCACAGGAGAAATCTCTCTTACAATGCCATATGATAAGTACTTACTTACTTTTCCAAAGAAGAAAAACCTATGAAAAAGCATTGTTCAATCTTAAATATGATATTCTTATTCTTTCTTTGCACTACTTGGAAGCTTACAGCCAAATCAGAATCCTGTTTCCACATATGTATAAATTAACTTTACTTCTTATATCATCTAATTTTCTATTCTAATTTACCTCTGACATGATTACCTCATGTTTCCCCTTACAATATATAATTTTGCAAACCACTTTGAATTGGTCTTTAATTTTTCTTCTAGGTTACTGTGAACTCTTTGGAGGCATAAAGTATATACCACATTGGGCGATACGGTCAAGTTAGAATTTTAGAAAAATTATTATGGTGATAACAAGAGAATCAGGTTGGGGATAAGGACACAAGAGGACATGACAGACAATGACAGTAAAATCTAGCGAATTGAAAAAGGAATTCATAGAGGAGAAGACAGAAGTTAGAAAACTTCATGAGACAGAAGTCTAATGTTTTGATCGCCAGTTGGATGTGTTTATTTGAGATAAATGAAATGAAGTAAACTCTGGTGTCTGCCTTGGTAAATCTGGTGGTCGTAGGTTAGGGACACAGAAAGAGAAGCAGATGTGAGAAGCACATTTTGAATTAAGGATACTATGGAATATGTTGGTAAATACATTTATTAGAAAGTTGGAGACACAGAGTAAGCATACAGGGGAGAGGCATACAAGTATTTATACACAGATGTATACATCTGAGCACCTCAATGTACCACTTAGCACCACAGACTAACAGTTGAAGTGGTTTGTTTGTTTATTTATGCGAAGTTGTTTATTTTTTGTTTAAATTCCAGTTAATATACCGTGTAATACTGGTTTCAGGTGTACAATTTAATGATGCAACACTTGTATATGGTACCTGGTGCTCACCATGACAAGTTTATCCCTTGATCCACATCACCTAACCCATCCTCCACCCACGGCTTCTCTGGTAACCAACACTTTGTTCTCTATAGTTAAGAGTCTGTTTCTTGGTCTTCCTCTCTTTTTCCCCTCTATGATCATTTGTTTTGTTTCTTAAATTTCACAAGTGAGTGAAATTATATGGTAGTTGTCCTTCTCTGACTGACTTATTTTGCTTAGCCATTAAACTCTCTAGCTCCATCCATGTCATTACAAATGGCAACATGTCATTCTTTTTTATGGCTGAGTAATATTCCATCATATGTATGTGTGTGTGTGAGATATCTTCTCAACCCATTCATCAGTTGAAGTCAATGGATGTTTGACTTTCCAAGTTTGGGTATTGTTGATAATGATGCTATAAACATTGGGGTGCATGTATCCTTTCAAATTAGTATTTTTGTATACTTTGGGTAAATACCTATTAGTGCAATTTCTGGAAAATATGGTAATTCTATTTTTAACTGTTTGAGGAACCTCCATCCTGTTTTCCAGAGTGGCTGCACCAGTTTGCATTCCCACCAATAGCATATGAGGGTTCCTCTTTCTCCACATCCTGTTGTTTTCTGTGTTAATATTAGCCATCCATACAGGTGTGAGATGATATCTCATTGTAGTTTTGATTTGAATTTCCCTGATGATGAGTGATGTTGAGCATCTTTTCATGTGTCTGTTGGCCATCTGGATGTCTTCTTTGGAAAAATGTCTACTCATGTCTTCTGCCCATTTTTTAACTGGATTATTTGTTTTTTGGTGTTGAGTTTTATAAGTTCTTTATATATTAACTCTTTATCAGATATGTCATTTACAAATATCTTCTCTCATTCTATAGGTTGCCTTTCAGTTTTGTTGATGGTTTCCTTCACTGTCCAGAAGGTTTTTGTTTTCATGAAGTCCCAATAGTTTACTCCTGCTTTTGTTTCCTTTGCCTCAGAAGATGTCGGTGGTAAGAATTTTTGATACAGAAGATACTGCCCACGGAGAACGAGTAGAATTAAAACTAGTGGTGTACTATGCTTTGGTGAAAATTGATATTTAAGGGATTCTCAGACAAAGCACACTTTGTAATGAAAAAAAAAAAAAAGACCAAAGAAAGAAAATCTAGACAAAATTAGGCTTCAAGAAGTAAAGGGTTAAAAAAAAAAATGTCACCTAGTAGACAAAAGTTCAAATAGGAGGAAAGATGGATGGTGTCTGTTTTGTTACTAGAAGATGGTGTGGGTGGCCTGGACTGCACTTCCATGAATTGGTGAGGAGGAAAGACAGATTACATGAATTTGGAGGCTAACTAGGCACTCAGTTCATTTGTTTACAGAACCACTGTAAGACATTTACAAGACTGGACAGAGATCAACATAAATAAGAAAACCTCTGGGCAGCATAACATGAAAATAAATACAAAATTCCCCGAATAAGATCTTGTTGAATCCACTGTAAAAATTAAGAAAAATCTTAAGATCCCTTTAAAGCATAATCTCATGGTACTTATTAATCAAAAGCTGCATGTGGTAGGTCAAAGGAGACAAACGGCTTTAATTTATTTGAAGAAGACGTTAGAGAAATTAACCATTTTCCTCTCATAAAAATTCTGAGTAAATCTGAATGAACTAAGATTTGAAGGGAAATTTCTCAACAAAAAAGGGATAATTTAGTCCGAAAGCTCAATAGTTCAATTTAATATTTAAAATCAACATAACCTTTCTGCTTTTATAATATGAAATCATTGAAATAAAGTAATAGATAACAATAAAAAGAAAGGCAAACATAATTGTGCTTTCTGGAGACAATGCCACTGTCTCCAATAAAGAAGGCTTAATATCACTGGTCGCCATCTAATCTTGGGGTAAATAGTTATGTTCCTATTTTCTTGGCTAAATCTTGAAGGCTTACGATCATTGTCTTCTATTATTATTCCAGTTTCATGACTTCTTTTTCCAAAGAACTTATTTTAATCATTTAGCATGTAAATAGACTCTCTTGGGGAAACCCTTGTACTATAGGTTACTCTTACATTGTTCAAAATTTAAGGTTTTATTTTACCATCTATGGTGTAATATCTTTTCATGCAAGAATATATATGTATATGTATGGGTGAGTGGGGGTATTCTGTAATTTTAATTTCAGAAATAAAGTTAGCACAAAGAACACCCCTTTGCCAATACTGTATTAATTTCCTTGGTTTTAGCTCAAAAAGAAATTACCTAAAATTCCCTTTTCCTCTTTAGCTCCCAGTGTGGTGCTCTAAAAATTCACATGGAGATCATTTGTGTTTGAATTTTTCTCTTCCTTCTCTATGTAGAACATTTTATGACCTTCAGAGGTAAAGATATGAGCACACAGTACATAATAAATGGATCTATGGAGTCAGGATATATATTTTTTTTTTTTTTTACTAATTCTACTAATTAAAGCCAATATGCAAATTTGTAGAATAGATGATAGAATCAGCCAGACCTTTATTAATAGCAAACTAATGTTGGTGAAGTTTGCTTACTGACTTAGAAAATAAAAAATATATATGTTGTGGTGGGGGGAGTCATTCTGGAAATGCAGACTTGGGCATTGAGAGTATTATCACTATGATCTGATTGGCATTGGTAGAGAATTCTGTCATCGTCAGTTTCAAGGCCGGAAGAGGGAAGTATCTGACATAATAGTGTTTACCCTTTATACACTATACATCCTTGCTGACTTTAATAAAACAGAATATGAGAAAGATCTAAGAAATGGATTCGACAGGTCTAGGGGTGTTTTCACAAATGCATCCACTTTAATTAGGTAAGGCTTCCTCTCACTTTGTCAGCGTTACCATTTTTCTATTTGTAAGCGGCCCCGAAGATCCTTGCCCTGAGGATTCGTGGGAGTATGCTGAGCTGGACTGTCTGGCACTTCTGTCGCCTGGATGGCAAGGGGGCAGATGCGGGGCCACACGGTGAGCCTCGTGGTCATGGGTGCGTGGGCTCTGGTGTCCTACTGCCCTGGTTGTAAAGTGTATGACTTTGAGCAATTTGCTTAAAGGCCTTGTGCCTCAACTTCCTCACCCACAAAGCGGGATGACAGTATCCATCTTTTAGGTTTGTTGTGAAGATTAACTGATATATGATGTACATATTAATTCATATATATAAGATTAATTTATGTAATATTATGTGCACCTACACATACATAGTTTTAAATAAGCCTTCAGTAAGCACTGATAGATTACTCCAAATATTGTTGATTCAATCTAAGCTCAGATCTTTGATAGTGATGTAAATGAAAGACTGAATAAAATATCTGGTGCTCTAAAAAGATAATCAATCCTTTGCCAACTTCCCCAGGCATTGCTTGTTTGGTGACCATGGTCCCATTGTACATTTCTCATGAAAGCCTGTGATACGTGCTGTCCCTTAAGATTTGAATGTTTACAAGTGATTTACTGTATGTTCACAGATGCATGACCACTTGACCAGATATAAAATCTTAGCAATGCATTCTTTGAGTTCCTTGAAATATTTGTTTTCTATTTTCTTTCTTTGTAAGTTACTCTCAAGGTAATACCAATTTACTCTTTCTGAATGACCTCATGATACCATGAAGCCTAAAGGATTTTTATTTTTGCTATATATTTTAAAGTCCAATCATTTTATTAAGATCAGTCTTGGAATTAATCTTTCCTGGTGAAATTTTTCAAAATGCGTATGATGCCCTCTGGGCATATATTGTGGCATTTATTTCCTAGAAATTATCTTAGACTGTAGGTATGTATAGTTTTTTTTTTCATTCTAAAAGTTCCTTGGACCCCTTTGCAGTACATTTCTACCCCACCATGCCCAGAGTTAGGAAACTACTGTCACTACATTTCTGCCTTTTCTCAAGTTTCATATAAATGTAATTATAAAGTATGTGGCATTTTGTACTTGACTTCTTTCATTTAACACAAAAGTTTTTAAGATTCATTGATTTTACATAATAAGAGCGTAAGACAAAACGGACCAGATAATATCATGGAACGTGAAAGGTTATAAAGAAAATAAAAGAAGCTGAAAATTAGAGAATGTCTTTCTTACCACAGGAAAGACTGGGGTCTGCTCTACACTAGAGAGTTACAAAAATCTCTCTGAAGTAGGGACATTTAAGTAGAGGCATAAATAAGCAGCGGAACGCCAAGTGAAAAACTGAGAACAGAATATTCCAGACAAAAGTAACAATACCCATAAAGACTATGAGTCAAGAACAAGGAATACAAAGCAGGCTACAGTGGCCTGAGTATCTAATCAAACAGTGGAGGCACAATTAGTGGGAAATGTAATTCGAGCAGGAGACAAAGGCTTAGGAGAGGCATAAGAGCCTATGGTATGGAGTTTGGCTTTTATTGAATTGCAGCTGGAACATTTTAAGTGCGAGAAGAGGAAGGATCAAATTTATGTTTTAGAAAATCAATCAAGAATGGAAGCAATGACTACAGTTAGGCGACTCGTGAAATTACCAAGGCACAGTTGACGGTGGTTTGGACTGGGATGGTAAGGTAAATTTTTTTTTAACTTTATTTATTTTAACAGAGAGAGAAAGAGAGAGAGAGAATCCCAAGCAGGGATCAGCACAGAGCCTGATATGGGGGTCAAGCCCATGACCCTGGGATCATAACCTGACCTGAAATTGAGAGTTGGACGCTCAACTGACTGAGTCACACTCAGGTGCCCCAGTAGGGTAATTTGAAGATAGAGTGGACAGTGCTTTCTGATTAGATTTGGAGAGTAAAAAAAAAAAAAAAAAGCCAGGAATTAAGATATCTTCTAGGTTTTGGCTTGGGCAACCTTGTGGATGAGAATAGAGAACAGTCAGGGGGGAAAAACACTTGTTTCCTTTGGGCCATGTTAGTTTGACACGCAAGTTAAAAAAAAAAAAAGAAAACCATGTACTCTTTATAGAATATTAGTATTCACCATCTGGGTAAATTGTGCATTATACATGTTACTTTGCTGTAATAGATCTGAATTAGAAGTACAAGGTATGTGCGTTGGTTGTCTGAGCCTAAATCCAGTTCCAGCACTCAACATCTTGAGTCGTTCCAAGACAACTCTAGAAAGTAAATGTCTGGATTTGTTTTCAATTTCTACGGTGAGTGTTATCTCTTTCGCTGAACAAGATTCACGAGAGGGGAAAATATCCAACCAGGGTAAAGAGATCTTGATTTAGGGCAAATGACCAGTGTCCTTCAGAATTGTGGGTGACACTAATGTCTCCTTTAGCTTTCTTGAACACGCATTTACTTTTCAGATTTATCTTGGACAATTTGATGCTACATGCTGTTAACAAAACAAAACAAATAACAATATCAAAACAGGAGTAACCATAAATGATTCCCTTGAAGGTATCTCCATTGGGATGAGATATAAGTTCTTCATTTATTACCAGCATAATTCTAAGTTAACGAGTTAGGCTTCTATTTTGCTTTTACTTATTTATTTTGAGAGGGAGAGAGAGAGAGAGAGAGAGAGAGAGAGAGAGAGAACGAGCACGAGCAGGGGAGGGGCAGGGCAAAGGGGACAGAGAATCCCAAGCAGGCTCCACACTGTCAGTGCAGACCCCAATGAGGGGCTCACTGATTCATGAACCATGAGATCACGACCTGAGCCAAAATCAAGAGTTGGATGCTTACCCAACTGAGTTACCCAGGCACCCCATGAGTTAGGTCTTTAAAATTCAGTCTAACAGAGGGAAACCTGCTCACTTTGATAAAGAATATCTTTAATATTTATAGCTAATATTATACTAAATAGTGGGAAAGTAGGTGCTTTCCCACCAAGAATAGGAACGAGGGAAGGATGTTCCCCTCACCATTCCTCTCAACACTGCACTAGCTAATGCAGTAAGACAAAAACAAAAACCAAAATCAAAAAAAAAAAAAAGGAAACAAATGTATACACACTGGGAAGGAAAAAAATATCTTTGTTCATTAGATAACATGGTTAGACACAGAAAAATTCCAAAGAATCAGTAAGAACAACAAACCTTGGGAATAAATAAGTGATTATACTAAGGATGCAGGATAGAAGATTACTGTCTAAAAGTGAATTGCTTTCCCATATAACAGCAGTGAAAAACTGGAGTTCAAAATTACAAACAATACCATTCACATTAGCACCAAAAAACTGAAATACTTAGGTAAATATAACAAAATACGTGTAAGATCTATATGAGGCAAACTATAAAAGTATGATGAAATAAAAGAGGATTTAAACAAGTGGAAAGATACTTCATGTTAATAGATTAAAGAAACTCACTATTATTAAGATGCCAGCATTCTCAACTTGATACATAGATTCGACACAATCCTGATCAAAATCTCAGCAAGTTGTTTTGTGGGTTTCATCAAACTGATTCTAGCTTATATGGAAAAATAAAAGAATAAAAGTAGCCAACAGCATACTGAGGACAGAAGAGCAAAGTCAAAGGAATGAAATGACACCACCTGGCTTCAAGACACACTGTAAAATTGGAATAGTAAAATAATGTGCTATTAGAGAAATAATAGATATTGCATGCATTTGTTTGACACTATATTTGGTGATATATATTCCCTCAAAGTAATTAAAATGGTTATTATTCTTATAAGCAAAAAAAATCTTCAAGAATGACTATATAGAATTGGGGTCCATATGAAAAATACAGGGTCAATGCGTTTGTTTAATGAAGAACGAAAAAGAAAATCAAAATCTCTCATTAGAGACGAAAATGTTTCAAACCTCATTTACACAGACATATAGAAAATTTTCATCATAATCACAGTGTTGTGTTTTCTGACAAGTTGATCCTATAAAGTTAGACTTTATACTCCTTTGGGAAACAATGTCAAATATGCATTACAAGAAATTGCTGAACTTGAGTCCTTCGTAATAGTTTATCAAATGTCATTTTTTCCCACCTAACAGTATCTATTCACAGGTCTACAATCAATGAATAAAAAGTTACTTTAATGTACATTTGCAATGTACACCAGACTGTTTTGAACAGCCCTGGGCTCTCACCAATTTTCTGTTGCACCTGGTAGAAATGCAATATAAACAAATAATGGAAGACTCAATAAGGCATAAATATGCTAAGAAACAAAGCTTTTTCAGGTTTGAAGTCCAAGTCCAAATTTTCCTTTGCTTGTTAATCTACAGAAACCTAGACATTGAATTTTAGAAAACAATCATATAAAGTAATAATTAGAGTACCAGCCAATTAGGCAGATCTTAAACCATTTGGGTTTCATATGTCCTCAAACCCTTGAAACTTATTGAGATTCCCAAAGAGTTCTTTTTTCATTTGTTTTGTGACATTTAACGTATGAGAAATTAGAATATCTTAGATTCATAAACTTATTTTAAAATAACAGTAATGGACTGATTTATTATTTATATAAATAATTACATTTTCCGAAATAAAAATATTTAAAGAAAAATGGCACCATTTTACATTTTGCAAGTCTCTTTTTTGTTTGGCTAATTGGAAGAGAGCTGGAGTCTTACATCTGTTTCTACATTCACCCTATTTGAATTTCATACCTCCAAAAGTCTGTGAAAAACTCATTGCACACTCATTTAAGAATGAGAGGGGAAAAGGCAAGTAATGTCCTTTTATTTTCATGAATAGTTTTGACTTCACCAACCCCGATGGAAGTTTAATGGATAGCCAAAGATTCCCAGACCAAACAGGGTGAACCACAGAACTAAGTTTTATTGAATACTTATAGTATCCCACCTTCCCCCACCACAAAATTAACACTAAATTATACGTTAAGTGCAATACGTCCAAGCTTCACATGCAAAGTTACGCTGACAAGTTTTCTGGGTTACTATTCGCCCAAGGTACTCAAGCAAATAGTTTAAAACTCTGCCATAATACAATAAAAGGGATGATTTTCATAATGTAAAATATGGAGCCATGACACTAGAAGGTTAAATGAAATAACTTTAATCTAAACCATGACCACAAACAACAATAATGATAGTAACACTCAGATGTGTGTGGCTTTATGTAAAGAAGAAGTAATAGGAAAATTAGAAAAGAAAAAAAAAACACGTGAGAAGGTCAATGACCACAATCCACTGGGTTTTATCCCACATGACGTCATAGCCCATCTCACTTGTGACTGTTCTCTTACACTTGCAAAGGTTTATGGTGAGTTGAGAGGTATAATATGAATTTTATATGTTTTTACATATAAAGCAGTAATTTCTGAGAGAACCTAATGAGCATGCTTGAGAAATGGAATCTGCAAGTTCAAACAAAGAGTATACAATCACTCTAAATGTATGAGAAATATAAACATGGAAGGATGTTTGCTTGGAGGTCATAAAGTTTGTCTACAAAAGTGTTAGGACCAACTCTAGATCTTTGACTCCAAATCCAATCAATTATCTATCCACTAATGTCTATTTCTAGTTTTTGCAACATTCCGTTGCCTCATATGGTCAGTGTTGAGTATTTCTATCTTTATACACACACAACACACACACACACACACACACACGATCCATGACTCTGGGAAACTTATATGAAGGAAGTCTTACTTACTAGAAAATAATGTTCCAACATTTTTCAAATTTGCAGGGCATGAAACAAATCAGGAAAGAGGTCACTTTGCTATCATATAAATACAGAATGAATGACCCTTACATTCTGTATTCAGTTTGAATTAAAAGCACATTTGGCAGGCTTCCAAAGTTTGAGAATGCCATTTATTTGGCATGTTGCCATACATTTATTACCCTACTCAATAAATAAAAATCCAAGATAAGATTGTCATTGTAATATATCAATGACAGCATCAAAATAGAGGAATCAAAAAGAAAATATCTTTGTGGCATGATTTTAGGAGGTCTAATAGGAAAGATATTTTGAATCTCCTTCTCAAATGGTTTTTTTTTTACAAGTGGAAAAACTGAGACACAAATAAAATGCAGAAGTTAAAAGAGTGATATTTATTATTTTTAAAAAATATTTTTTAATGGTTAGTTTTGAGAGAGAGGGTGTGTGAGCAGGGGAGGGCAGAGAGAGAGGAAGACACAGAATCTAAAGCAGGCCCCAGGCTCTGAGCTGTCAGCAAAGAGCCCGATGTGGGGCTGGAACCCACGAACCCTGAGCCAAAGTGAGATGCTGAACTGAGCCACCCAGACACCCCAATAGTTCTTTAAATGGATACAAATGTGACTTTTCATGATTATTGACATATAGCTGTATGACAGCACATTGAGGTTTCTTGTAAAAATTCTGTGAAATAATTCAACTCATTTGATTTTTTATTATACAGTTCGATAGGTAACAAGCACCGGTCTGATTCTAAGAAAAATTCACATTCTAATTCCATAAAAATTATATGACGTGATGCGTTCTTATTTAGGATTAACAAGGTGTTTTTGCATTTACTGTCAGAGCAACTCTTTGGAACCTCAATTCTAGGAATGCATGACATCACATTTCATTGTATGTAGATAATGCTTTTGTTAGTACTGAAAGTGTTCACTCAATGGATGTTAAGTATTTGGTAATAGAGAATTGCTGGGTCAGTAAGATGTAATTAAGCACCACTGGAAGGTTTCATATGAGGTTTATAGGGCCCGGGGCAGCAGTGATGTCTTCAATATGTATTTACTGTCTTGCACCCTGAGAATCGTCATAGCATGAGCACGTTTCTGTATGGATGAATGAAATTGTTGACCCACAGAATTGAGCCAAAATGGTGGACCACTTCACGAGCATTGGTTCTGCTTTACTAGTAACAGTTCACTTAATTTTCACGTAATGTTGAATCCAGGTCTGAACTATCTAAATGATGAAACAGATATATGCTGAATTCATACCTGCCCTCCATCACAACACACCAAGACAAAATCCAAAGAATCCCAGATAAAAAATAATCCGACTTTCTTGGTTCAGCGTATCCACTGTTGTTAAATCTGAATGAAAACTTACGAGGAAGACATTCGAAATATCATATGTTGTGTTAAAATGCATACTCGGTATTTTATTGTAATGCTATTTCTTTACTTCTGCAAGAATATGATTGTTATTCATGGTTCAAAAATCAAAAGCATATTGGCACATTTTATATTAAAAATCATTGTGATTGGCACATAATCCTCTGTAAAGTACAGGGGATAGATAGATCATATTTCATCATAACATCATACCGGTGTAAAATGTATAGAGAATTTCAAACCAGTAGAAGAAGCCAAATAATACCTTTACCGAGGATGGTAATTGGAGTCTTTTTTTTTTTTTTTTTTTTTTTGCTAAAGGTTTGAAAATAATAGCAGTGAATTCTAATTCTATGATATTTACCATTCTCTCTTCTAGAAATTACTTTGAAAATAGTGATATTAGTGATTAGACTGAAAAATGCATTTCTGCATACCCTGGTGTATATTTACATTATTGCCAGAATAAAGTACATTTCATTCTATTACATAACACGAACTAAACTCAACTCTAAGGTTTTGTTCACTACGCTGAATTTTAATGATGGTGCAAAGCTGTGTTTTTACTCCAGCTGGGTGAAAGTCCATGGGCACATTAATCTACTCATAAATGGCAGTATCCCTTCCACTTTATTCTAACTGAGAGCTCTAAATTCACACCGACCGCACTCATTGCGTCCAGGCCCAAATGTGTCAATCAGTCCTAACTGAATTATCTACATAAAGCACAGCTGACAAACCAGGCATTAGTGTAAATTTAAAAAGCAATAGGGACCAATGTCAGGGCCACAATTATGACATAAATAAGGTGACAGGCTGCTAACTCTTTCTACTTTTATATCTTCTTTATATTTTATACCTCTCTTTTACAACTGCTTCAATACCAGGACACTATGACCCCATTAAGTTCTGAAAACATGTTCATAAGGCAGACTTCATACCTTGAGCCAATCCTCTAGGTCTGTTTCTCTAATACCTCTATGATTAGAATACCACAGACATTTTATGCTTGAGTGCAACTGAATGATGAGGTATAAATATTCAAAATAATGTGGCAGACTGAAGCATGACCATCACTGTCTTTCTTCCGAGTTTTACGACCAGTCTGGTGATTTCCCACTGCCACAGTGTGAGCACCGGTAAGGCAAAGTTTGATTTTCTCTTCTTAAGAGAATGTATCTGGGTTAGTGGTCCAGAAGTATCACATCATAAATTAATTTAGGTAGATATATTTTTTTCGTTCAGTATCCAAGGTGTTTAACAGACACATTGCAATGGATGATTATTTGCTTTATCTGTTAAATGACTCATTGGATGATAACCACGTGTGTTTGCTTTCTGTACAACAACACAAATATCAGCTGGGTGACATAGTATTGCCATATTATCCAAGTAAGTAATAGCTACTTAGTAGTTGGAGACATGTCTTTTGAAATGTAAATCCTCACTCAAATTTAATCAACATCTGGGCAAAAGCCAAATTTAACTCATGAAAACAAAAGATGTGAAACATAATTTAATCAAAATCTCCTGGCAATCCTCTTGATTTACTACCTCTGAGATAAGCCAGTACTCTGGCCACTGACCACAATCACAGGTCTGGCCATGGGAATTAATGGAAACCTCAATAGAAAAAAAAAAAGCAATTATATTTACAGAAATGGATGTTGAGGAGTCAGGATAAGGCAATGGCTAGTTCTGGTCCAACAGGTTAAGGCAAAGGTTAGCATCTCTAGAATTAAAAAAGTATAGATCAATCATTCCAGCATTAGCTGCTGTTTCTAAAAACTACAAGTGTAAAAGCTTATGTAGGCACCTGTATATATACATATTAATTTTAAAGGGAACCTGAAAAAGGTTTTTGATGTTTATTTATTTTTGAGAGAGAGAGAGAGACAGACAGACAGACAGACAGACAGAATGTGAGTGGGGGAGGGACAGAGAAAGAGGGAGACATAGAATCCGAAGCAGGCTCCAGGTTTCCAGCTTCAGCATGGGGCTTGAACTCACAAACTGAGATCATGACCTGAGCCGAAGTCGGAGGCTCAACTGACTAAGACACCCAGCCACCCCAAAGTGAACTTTTAATTGAAGTATAACATACACATAGAAAAATAAATACATGAATCACATCAGTATAGCCTGAAGAATTTCACCAAAAATGCACCCAGGTAATTAGGACTCAGGTCAAAAAATTAAACATTATCATCGCTCCAGAAACTGTGTGCCCTTTCAAAGTCACCGATTCCTGAAGAGTAACCATAATCTTGATTTCTAAGATGTAATTTCTAAGACAGTTAGTCTTGCGCATGTTGTATTTCCAAATTCAAGGGTATTGGGGGGGGACTCCATTTTATATGATATTGATATGTCAACTAATTTAGTTCCACTAGTGTGATTACTGGAGGGATTGATCGATAAATCCTAACGCTTCAAAAAGTTGTAGAGCTACAAAAAAAACCCACTTTAAACAAAACTTATGATTCCACTGATGAATAATATATATTACAACACATTTGGGGGAACATAATAGGAAAAAAATCTCCAATCCTCCTTCCAATTAATGTCTCAGATATTAATATCGTTTGTCTTGAATTGATTGAGAACTAGTGTTATAAAGTCAGACATGATTTCAATTATTGACTCCCTCACTTGCTTAAGATTAAATAAACATCAATTTTTATATTCTTCTTTCGAAATAGAGATTATAACAGAACTTAATTCACAATGTTTTACAGAATTTAAAGTGAGACATAATGTCAAGGATAGTTAGCTCTAATCCTGGGATATAGTAAATTCCCAATAAATTATAAATATAACCCATACCCTTTGATTGCACTATGTCATTTCAAGGAAGCCATCCTAATAATATAATGTAAAATAGAGGAAAACTTTATGCACAAAACCATCACGGTAATGATATTTGTAGAAAAAATTAGATACATTAGATGCATATTTATTCAGAATTAAAAAGAAAATGGACTGGAAAAACACACTCTAAATTTGCAAAACATTTTATGAAAATATTACTGTGTAAAAATGGTTTGAATAGAATTTTCTTCCTCCCCATAATATTACAATATTGAGCAAATATGAAAGATATATCACTTCCTGATTAACACTGACAGTCCTGACCTTTTAATTGTTCACTATTTTTATACACTATTTTGAAATAAAAGTCATTATTTTTAAATGATTGGGACCATTTGTCTTGTGGCAAAAAATGATATGCAACTTGAATGAAATTTGGACACTCTCTCCAATAAATGGTGTTGGGAAAACTGGACAACATAATGCAAAAGAATGAAACTGGACGACTTTCTTATACCAAACACAAAAATAAATTCAAAATGGATTCAAAACCCAAATGTGAGACAAGAAACATCAAAGTCCTAGAGAAGAACACAGGCAAAGAACACCTCTTTGACATCAGCGGTACCAACTTCTTACTAGATATGTCCCCTGAGGCAAGGGAAACAAAAGCAAAAATAAACTACTGGGACCTCATCAAAATGAAAAGCTGCTCAGCAAAGGAAACCATCAGCACTACTAAAAGGCAACTTATGGAATGGGAGAAGATATTTGCAGATGACATATCGAATAAAGGGTTAGTATCCAAAATATATAAAGAATTTATCAAGGGGCACCTGGGTGGCTCAGTTGCTTGAGCGACAGACTTCAGCTCAGGTCACGATCTCGCAGTTTGAGTTCGAGCCCTGCGTCAGGCTCTGTGCTGACAGCTTGGAGCCTGGAGCCTGCTTTGGATTCTGTGTTTCCCCCTCTCTCTGCCCCTCCCCTGCTCATGCTCTCTCTCTCACTCAATAATAAATAAACGCTAAAAAAATAATAAAAAAAAGAATTTATCAAACGCAACACCCAAAAAATAAACAATCCAGTTAAAAAATGGGCAGAAGACATGACTAGACATTTTTCCAAAGAAAACATCCAGATGGCTAACAGACACATATAAAGATACTCAACACAACATCAGGGAAATAAATATCAAAACTACAATGAGGTACCTTAAACTTGTTAGAATGGCTAAAATTAACAACACAGGAAACAACAGGTGTTGGTGAGGATGCAGAAAAAGAGGAACGCTCTTGTACTGTTGGTGGGAATGCAAACTGGTGCAGCCATTCTGGACAACAGAATGGAGGTTCCTTAAAAAGTTAAAAATAGGGGCGCCTGGGTGGCTTGGTCAGTCAAGCGTCCGACTTCGGCTCAGGTCATGATCTCACGGTCCGTGAGTTCGAGCCCCGTGTCGGGCTCTGTGCTGACAGCTCAGAGCCTGGGGCCTGTTTCAGATTCTGTGACTCCCTCTCTCTCTGCCCCTCCCCTGTTCATGCTCTGTCTCTCTCTGTCTCAAAAATAAATAAAAACGTTAAAAAAAAAAAAAAGTTAAAAATAGAACTACCTTAGGATCCAGCAATCGCACTACTAGATATTTATCCAAAGGACACAAAAATGCTAATTTGAAAGGATATATGCACCCTGATGCTTATAGCTGCATTATCTACAGTAGCCAAATTATGGAAAGAGCCAAAATGTGTATCGACTGATGAACGGATAAAGAAGATGTAATACGCATATTACTCAGCCATAGAAAAGAATGAAATCTTGCCATTTGTTACAACATGGATGGGGCTAGAGAGGACTGTGGTCAGTTAAATAAGTCAGAGAAGGATAAATACCGTATGATTTCACTCATATGTGGAATTTAAGAAACCAAACCAGCAAGCAAAAGGAAAAAAGAGACAGAGAGACAAACCAAGAAACAGACTTATAACTATAGGGAAGGGACTGATGGTTACCAGAGGGGAGGTGGGCCAGGAGATGGGTTAAATAGGAGATGGGGATTAAGGAATGCACTTGTCATGCTCAGCACCGGGTGATGTATGGAAGCGATGAATCACTAAATTCTGAACCTGAAACTAATATTATACTATATGTTAACTAACTGGGATTTAAATAAACACTTGGAATTAAAAAAAAAGAATGTTAATTTCATCCTGGCCATGGTAACCTTAGTTATTGAGTTTCAACTCTATGCTATATCCATCTCACAAGCAGTTCAGAAAAATATATATAGCATTACAAAAACTCTCTTATATTTTAATTATGTATTTCAGTTACTCTTTAACATATTCAGTTCAAATACATCGGTGATTCTACTCTTAAAAAAAAAATCATGTGGTCCAGGAAACAAGAAAGGAAAGAGGTAGAAGATTCCAGTTGTGACAAAGAAGTGAGTAAGACATTTAATTTTTTATTGATAAATAAGCACTGGCCAGAGCACTATCTACTGTTAACCAAGATGTCTGCATTTAGTTTTCGAGATTCTGACATTGACTTTTTTAATACTTTTTAGTACCTTCCTTTCTAATCCTTCACACCATTTCATCTCCTTTCTAACTCTGACAGTACTGCTGTCTAGCAGAAAGTTGTTTACCAATGGATTTTGAGAAGTGTACTGAATTATTCCTTGGATGTCCATTTTGGTCAAGCACAAAATCCAAGTGTTAATAACTAAAGTAGAACCAAACTGTGCTTTCTGTTTTTATCAGTGATTCATTCAATCTTCCAGCAAACACTGAATGACCATCATATAATACAAAGCCCTGGGCTAGAGGAATTGATAAGAGCTAAGAAAATCAACATTCTCTCTCGGCTAGCTGAGCCTTGGGCTGTTTTTATATAGGATACATAAAGCCACTGCTTAGTGATTTAATGACGCAGAGCCTAAATTACTGCCTAGATGTAAAGGCCTGCCTTCACAGTTGACTACAAGGCCATTGGGAGGTCAATTTAGCTATTTTGGTTGTATTAATGAACAGCTTAGATACAATTCATTGCTTAGCCAGTGCATGTTATGACAAAAATAAAATTTAAAAATCCCAAAGGGTGACTCAAAGTTATGTGTTAGCTTCTCCGGGAAATACTTTAATTCTTTTAGGTCAGTCTTGCTGCCTTGTTACCACTTACGCCTTATATAAAGCATAATTTCCTTTTCTCTTACTCCAAAATTCTTGAAACTAAAATAAAATGCATTTTTTAGCAAATGTATTCATGTGGATTTTTAAGATAGCATTTGTAGTTAACACACTAAGGTTTTCCTTATGTCAGTAACAACAACATCCAAAGAATATAATACCTTTTCAAACCACCTTGTCAAACAAAAGGGAAAATAGTGTTCTGTGTCAATTTCATAACATATATCAAATATATATGACATATATATTAACATATTTCAAAGACTTCTGTGACATTTTGATCAGATGAATTGTAACTAAAAGTGGTATCTACATACCTTCCATTCTTCTCCTTTTTTAAATTAATTTATTTATTTTGGGAGAGCAAGGGAGAGGAAGAGAGAGAGAGAGAGTGTGTGCTCGAGCTGAGGAGGGGCACAGAGACAGGGAGAGAGAATCATGAGCAGATTTGCACTGTCCGCGCAGAGCCCGATGCAGGGCTCGAACCCATGAACCATGAGATCATGACCTGAGTGGAAACCAAGAGTCAGATGCTTAACTGACTGAGCCAGGCAGGTGCCCTGATACTTTCCATTTGACAATACAGAGAGAGAATTTTTAGAATTGTCACATGTTAGTAGATAATTCAAGAGAGAATAGGTAAAATGATTGATAATGATATAGAGGAATTTAGGCTGGGAGAATTAGCTAATTAGGTGATTACATAAATTCTTCATGTTTTTTCCCCAATAATGATATATTGTGTATTTAATCATTCAAGGTGATATACAGACAGATAAAATAAATAGATATATACAATACTAAAAGCATGTCAAACAAAAACCAAATGATTGAAATATCCTGTTAAAGACTTAGAATCCCAAACATGGAGAAAACACACCTTTCAAGAGTCAGTCAATGCTTACGTAATTTGAGAGAAGTAGCAATAATGTATCAAAATTTTCAAGACTCTATAGTAATTATAAATATTGGAAAGATTTTTCCTGTTAATTATTTTATTAGTATGATCACAAAAGTGGCATCTATAGTACACTGATCATATAGCAGAATACAAATATTTGAAATAACTTAGGTAAGTGTGGCAAGTATTAAAATGTCAACTGAGAGTCCCATGCATTTCCCATGCTTTGCATCTGTCCCCCCAGATCGCACAACTCAATGTATTTTTGTCCTGTGTCTTGGAATACATCTCATCTAGGTTGGGTCAGGAGCTGTTGTGCCATTTTGCAGACCTGGATTTTCAAGAGCAACAGTGTGGAACTCAGGCATTCTCTGGAGCATGATGGCAACATTGGGTTTTGCTAGGCTCAGGTAAAAATACAAATACCCACAATTGCTTGTGTGAGCTGCCTGACTCCCCAGGGCTTGGGCTAGGCGTACAGGTTATTTTGATATCCCTGCATGAGGCTAGTAGGCAGTTTCTGCACTTGTGTTTCCTTCCTAGAGGAAAAGTCTAGAATTGATATGTTTTTGATGATATAGCTGGAACCAACATGACATTAATAGTAACATTTTTCATGAAAGATATTAACAGCTATTAATTAATCCAGGGGTTGTAATCACTCTTAGATACATCAAGTGGGAATTTAGGTCAAATGTTTTAATTTTTGTAAATGCAGATATTCCAATGTCAGTCAATCTTATGTAGTAACCTAAAAATTGTTAACAGTGCTATCTGTAAAGAGTGGCTTATATTTGTAAGGAATGAAAAAGAAGATAACATTTTACAGAGGTACTGTACTGTTTTACAGTAATGTCTTATTTTACAACACATTTGGGGGTGCCTGGGCGGCTCAGTTAGGTAAGCATCTAACTTCAGCTCAGGTAATGATCTCACCGTTAGTGAGTTTGAGCCCCACATCAGGCTCTGTGCTGACAGCTCAGAGCCTGGAGCCTGTTTCAGATTTTGTGTCTCCCCCTCCCCCACTCACGCTCTCTTTCTCTCTCTCTCTCTTCTCTCAAGAATAAATAATAAACTTTAAAAACAAAAACATGAACAAAAACACATTTGAACACCCAAGAGGATTCTGAGTAAAAGAAATGCCAGTCATTGAATCTTTCGGAGTTTACAGTTTAGGTATGTTTTCTCTTCCATTTTTACTTGTTATTTCCTCATCTTTCTGTACACTTGGGCAGGTTGCTGTCGTCTGTGGAGAGAACAATCTGATTGTGGACATCCCCTTCTGTCTGTGGATATCACCATTGGATAAAATCTAGTAGTGACAATGGAATGTGTACAGAGGTTTCTGTTTTATCTCAGATTAGCTCTAAGTGCTATATACAACACAATGCCCTTTTAATTAAAACCATGAATTATATATAAAAGTGATTAATATTAGCTGATAATCATGTACACATTTACATTAAATAAATGGAGCAATTACAAGGCTGAAAAACAAGGATGATGGAGAGAAATCAGTGTCAGATAATGCCAGCTGAGGAACTAGATGCTGAAAAGACCATTATTCCTTGATAATTATTCATCTATTGGCTAGATAAGAGCAGAATATGTCACCTTCCAAGTCATTAAATACTTGCAGTAGGAAGAGGGGAAGAGATTGGCCTGTGTCCCTAAATTTGACAAAAACCATATTAGAAAGCTGCCGTTTCCATTTAATCTCTTCAGAATGAAAACCAGAAGGAAGCATGGGTCTTTGAAAAGGTGTGCTTTACTGGGATCGGTGAGTAGGTATGGATTTGCCTACAAAGACTTAACAGTTTTCATCAAAGAAAGGGCACATGACCTACCGCTGAATACTGAGGAGCAGACTGGGAAAGTTAAAAAAAAAAAACAAAAACCCAAACAGGTTCTGGAACAAGTCTGCCATTGACCAGCAATGTGGTGTTGTGTGACCACAAGCCTCAGTTTCTCCATCTGTAGAGGGAGGTGTTGGGTTACGATGCTCTGTAAGGACCTCTCATCTCTAAGCTCTTCGTTACGTACATCTGTGAGATACGTGTAAATCCTTATAGCGATTCGTGCTCATGCTTGGCTTCCTACCTCCTCCAGTATCAGAACAAGAATGAAATACTCACTTTCTGACCTTTCTTCTCTGCACCTGCTTCCTGTATCTTGGTAGCTACACTCCCACTCTGGCTCTGCTGCTTTGTTTCTACTGAAAGGATAACTCATACTGAGGCATTAGTAGACAAATGTGGTGCCCTGCCAGATGTGCACAGATTTTTCCAAAGAAGCTCAGGTGGAAAGGCAAGGTGTGACCTGTGACCCCAAGAAGTGAGGGGTCAGGGCAAGGAATTCAGGTGTCAGAAACAGATGGTGGGGAGATGTTTTTGAGAGGGAACCTTCCAGAAGACTAGTCTACTGCCACAAATCCCTTTGTCCTTGTATATTGTACCTTCTCTCTCAGAGGGTGAATCAGTGTCCTCAGTTGGTTTAGCAGTGGCCAACATTTATACAGTCACAATAATGTCAATAGCAATTTTTGTAGGTATAATAGTGGATGAATGGGGGAAGCAAAAGGCTATATGAGTTGAAGCTTCATCTACTATATAAAAAAGTCAGTAGGAGAATTTTAAATTTGGTAAATATAAAACAGCAGCATTCATTACTTAATTTAACAGAAATTTATTAACTACCTATCATGGGGACGTCTGGGTGGCTCAGTCAGTTAAGCATCTGACTTTGCCTCAGGTCATGATCTCACGAGTTCGAGGACCACATCTGGCTCTGCACTGACAGTGCAGAGCGTGCTTGGGATTCTCTCTCTCTCCCTCTCTGTGTCTCTGCCCTCCTTTGCTTGCTCTTTCTCTCTCTCAAAAATAAACTTTTAAATACATGCATGCATGCATACATACATACATATATACCATGGATCTGGTGTACAGGCACTGGGATCACGAGTGAATACACAGACAAATTTCTTCCCTTCATTATACTTACACACGGATATTGCAAAAAGACAGTGTCTTAGGCAGTGATAAGCACAGGAACTAATCATGTGAAACACCACTTCAGTAAGGGCCACTTGCTATTTTAGCTAGAAAGGAAAGTCTTCATAGGGCTAGTAGATTCAGGGTGGAAGTCTCAAGGAGGTAAGTAGTGAGGCTGGCACATAGTATTGGGAAAATGTAATGCAGAGGTTCTAGGTTGGGAGCATCATGGTTTCTTCAGAGAAGTCCACCTGGTATGTTTGATAAATACCACGCCTCACATGCTTAAGGAGCAGCAAGGAAGCCACTACACTGTAGAAAAATGAGTGAAGGGGAGAAATAGGTATTAAGGTCAGAGAATCAAGGGGCTCTGGGTGATTTAGGAATATCAAAAGAAACCACACACACAATCTTATGTAGCCACGAGGAAGTATTAGAATTTATATGTATAAAACCTAATGTGGAGACAGTAACTTGAGAAAGGAAAGTCCCTGGGAGTGTTCCACATTTCATTTATGATATAGAGCAACAAGAAAAGCATTCTATGCCAAGAAAGAATCTGGGACGCAAAAAATACATAATATTCATCTATTAATGAGAACAGGTATTTGGCTCCAAAACCTTGAAATAAATCCACTTTGGGGCCAAATCTGATGACTCACCAATGAAAGAAAAGCTAATGATTGCAAACTGGAAAGCCCAGTCTCTAAGTATAAATAAATACAGACAGACTTCAAGTTAACATTAGCAAACAAAATCTTCCAACGTTGATCCATATTTTGTTCTCCTCTCCGTTGGAATATGTGGAAGAATTACTTTTCTCAGCCATATTTACAGATGGGTAAAAATGCAGAAATAGTTCTAAGCAATGGGTCATAGGCAGAAGGGTAAGGTATCCTGTCCAAGCTACAGTACGGAATTGCCTTCTATGTTACTCTGTCCCTGCTACCTTGACCAGAGAAACTTATCAAGATGGGGCCTCTGTCATCTTCTGTTAGTAAGTGTCCATGATACAGTGATTTCCTCTGATGCCCGGGTTAGACATGTATCATGAGAAAAAAAAAGTAAACTTTTATTCTTTTCATCTACTAAAATTTTGGGGGTTGCTAGTTAATGCAGCAAACCTTGACCTGTTCTGACTGATCAAGCAAAACAAATTGTGTGGGGTCCTGTTAATTTTACATTGTCAATGTGAACGCTTTTAGAAAAGGAGATAAATGCTTTTTATCCTTCAGAAAATATTATACTGTAATTCTGACCGCGAGTAACAAATGTTAATATATATCGAAGTGCCTAACAGCAGAAACAAAACACAAGCATTGATGAGTTACTACCAAATTAGTAATTCAATGTGAAATATTTCCTTATTCATTACTGATGAGATTGTAATACTATTTCCCCCTTCTCCCTGATGTTTAACAGCATTGGCTTTTGTAAGTTAATAATTAAAATGGACTCTTTGGATGAAACTGTGAAACATCCATAGTCTCTGGCGTCTGGAGAGCAGAATGCTAACAAAGGTCTCAGAAGTAACACTTAAATACAGAAGATAACTAATCATTACTAAAGCTGATAAAATAGAAAATCCTATAGAATTCATCACTTTCAATTTTATTTTATGAAGATTTTACTGAAGCTTTATTTGTAAGGTGGCTGCATCTGTTAATCCATACGATTTTCAGAACAAACACAGAGCAGTCTGCTCATTTGAGGCCAACATCCCACATATTTCAAAGGTTTTGAATTTCAGCAAAGATATTTACTGAATAATAAATATTACTTTCTATTTGGGTTGACACGTGAAATAATTAGCGGTAAAACCAATAAAGTCCAAGAGAACTGACTCAGGAAGAAGCTTCTCTTACTGATGCTGAGCATCTTTTAAGCCCTTGTTGATGGTTATTTTCCAACAGTCCATTAGTATCCTAGAGAGGAAATGCAAATAGATTTTATGATTTAGGCCTTTGTTTCAGGAATGGACTATTTAATGGAGAAATGAAGTGTTTAAGATTACTACATGAACTATGTACTATTTAAATGTCCTCCAGATTTCTGAATGTTATAAAAAAAGTTTTTGTTTAGAAGTAGACTCTGGCACTTATAAGAAAGCATTATTTTTCTGTTTCAGTACTAGTTAAATCTATAGCTTTATTTAAATGGAAAGATAATTCAGAAAACTCTGATCGATGATTTATGCTTCGTCCCTTACATACCACAGAACTAATACCTATCCACTGGTACATTCATTCATTCTTTCATTTATTCATGAAAAACCAAGTATCGACCAAGTATGTGGTAAATTAAAAATAATATACCAGGTACAAGGGATACAGGAATCAAAAATGCAGTTCCTGCCCCTAAAAGAATTTACTCTTTGGGGAGTCTGAATATCAAACAGCAAAATACCAAGGTGGATGATGGCAGGGACTCTGGAGTCAGGGACATGACTGGATTTAAATTCCTCTCTGACTCATCAATTACTAGTTATGTGACTTTTGGGGAACAAGTCCTTCTCAATGAAGTATAGATTAATCCAAACAAGAGATTACACCGTAAATTAGGTAATATAAATATAATATAATAAGAATCACAATATATGTGTGTAGGTATATCTCAGAATTATCACATTCTTGAATTTGATATATGCTTAATATGGCAATATGGTTTTTTAAATAGTGAGAGTTGTTACACTTGCAGGGATGATGAGGGGGCACTTTATTTAACCGGAAGCTGTGGGAAAGGGGTTGGCAAGGTGCAGCCAGAAGCTGACAGTTGGGTGAAAGCGTGAAACACAAGGGCAAGTGAGATAGCTGAGCTGGGGAGAGAAGTCAGAGGGCATGACGTGTGCAAGGTGCAGAGAAGGGAAACAGTGGAGAGTTTAATGAGCTGTAAGTGTTTAGCATAGAGGATGTTCTTATGAAATTAGTGGGAGATGAGGCTGGAGAAATGGAAAGCGATTTGGATTTCCTTCTGAGTGATTTATCATTTATCCTGAAGATGGTAGCCATTCAACTGACATGAGTGCAATGATCAGATGTGTAATCTTTGCTTCATACTGCTAGCAGAATTAAGCCCTCTTAGTGGTTCAGGGGTGCTGAAGTGAATTAGAACACAATTTATACTTTGGTATCAGAGAATTATGCTTCAATGTCATCATACACATGGAGCCTTTGTATAAATTAGTGTACAATTAAGGATACACTTTTCACTTTAGGAAATAAGAGCTTATAATACAGCAAAATAGACAATATTTATTCAGCATGTGTTTATTGAGGACTAGTCTGTGACTATGCTAGAGTCTTCAGCAATAAACACAAAAGCCTGTTTGCTTTTTAAAAAAATTTTTTTTGATGTTTATTTATTTTTGAGAGACACAGAGACAGAATGCGAGTGGGTTAGGGGCAGAGAGAGAGGGAGACACAGAATCCAAAGCAGGCTCCAGGTTCCGAGCCATCAGCACAGAGCCCGATGCGGGGCTCGAACCCATGAGCTGTGCGATCATGACCTGAGCTGAAGTCGGACACTCAGCCGACTGAGCCACCCAGGTGCCCCAAGCCTGTTTTCTTCTTTAAAGGTTACAGTCTGAGTGGGTGAAACAAAAAAGAAAGTAATAAGTGTTTCATGTTTCCAGTGACCTAGCAGAAGTTTATGAAGGGAATTACTGGTGTGGGGAAATGAATGACTGACATCTCTAGGCTGACCAATGTCAGGAAGACCAAAAGGGAGTCTAGTGCAATGGCAGACGTTAGATTACGATGGCTTGCACCCCAACAATGGCAGTGTGGATGGGGACAAGGAACAGATATGAGCCATATTCAGGGGACGATCTGACGACTCACTAAATATGAGAGAAGGACCCTAGAGTAGGCAATTGGAAGTCAGTATTCCAAAGTAGAAGAGCTAACCAGAAGAATCACATATTTTGAAAAGTTGAGATTATTTTATTTGTTTATTTTTAGGGAGAGAGAGTGCACACGCATGTGAGCAGGGTGGGGGGGGGAGAGAGAGAAAGAGAAAGAGAAAGAGAGGGAGAGAGAGAGAGACAGAGAGAGAGAGAGAGAGAGAATATTAAGTAGGCTTAAGAATCTTAAGCCCAATGTGGGCTTGGATCCCATGACCCTGGCATCATGACCTGAGCTGAAATCAAGAGTTGGACACTCAACGGACTGCACCATCCAGGTGTCCCTGAATAGTTTAGATTTAGAAGTCACCTGGTGTCATGCCCACCACTGACCCCTCCTTTTCCACCATTCCATCTTATCCTAGTGAGGCTTCACCTTGGAACACCGGCATGGATATATGGTCTCAAGCCCATCCTGCCCTAAGGGGTCGTAGGTGTTGTGTTCTTTGCTCCTTACCCTTTCTCTGTGATCTTTACAGTATTTCCTTACTAGGAGATCCCATAGTTGAAATAAAACAAAATATCAGATTGATCATGAAGATGGCATCACAGACAAGGAAGACTACTATGAAGGCATCTAAGCACCATGGGGGTTGAAGGCAGAGTACAAGAGATCTGAGGTTTCCCTCCCAGAACCGGAAGTGCCATCAGATGGACACTCTCCTCGGTGGATTTCGGTGGCTCTGTCTGCCACCACGGTTAGCTTTGTGGCTGCTGAAAGGCACTTTATATGGTGATTTCTTTCTCGTGTGGAAAGTTTATCCCACCCAAAGACAAATGGGCAGTGACATTTCTTCCCAGTCGGAAGTGTATGAGCTCGGTATGAACAGCTGTGAGAACAATCGTGGGCGAAAATTTCACTTCATAGAAAACAGCCTTGATGAGTGTACATGGTCACATTGCTTTCAGACTCTATGCCCATCTGCTGGGCTGGCTGAGTGCCTGCTCACGTGTTGGTCAGACTTTAGGACATATAATGCCTCGGTCAGCAAGTTCCAGTCCCTCCTCTTCTGCCACACCACTGCCCCTTGGATGACAGATGTTCCTTTACCACGGGTTAGTTGTAAATGGTTGCATCAGATTTAAATCCCTCTTCTTAGTAGCTCATCCAAAAAAAAAAAAAAAGAATCCAAATTTTATGGAAGGTGAATAGTATTGAAGGCCACAATATATTCCATCTGTTGCTGACTTTTATTTTTCGTGTTTATCCTATTCCCCTCAAAGATGACAGAGTGTCAGCATAGCATATCATGGCCACTTACATGAATCACTGCTTGATGATGGTTTTCATAATGAATAGCGCGTCCTTACAGGTTCCCTCTCTACACAAAGAAAATCAAATAAAATACAGTATAGGAGTTTGAAAACAACTTTCCTGATCAGAATTTATTTTATTTTTTATTTTCTTACTATTTTTTTTTCCTTTTTGTTTCCTTGTTCCTTTATTTCTACTTCTTGCATCTCAGCCTTTTTTTCTGGGGGGGGGGGGGTGGTCTCTGCTTTACTTTTATTTTAACATTTCGATTCCAGTTTACTTTTCCCATTCAGTGTACTGGATTCAACCATTCTTTGGAGGTCCCTGGCCTTTTACAATTTCCCCTCAAGTCTGAAAGCTCTCCAAATCGTGTATTCCTCTAATTATTTCCTTCTTTCTTAATTCAGCCTCCAGTTTGCCTTACCGCTGATCCTTGTTCGTCTTCCAGAAGTCTGAATTCTTGACGCTCTCGGTCCTTTTGTAAGCAATCTCCTCCTACCTGATCATTTTTTACTAACTCAGAGAGAAACAATGATATATTCTAATTCCTTTCTTCTACTCTTTGGACTAGCTGCCTTCTATCTGACATTCTGCACAGAGAATAAGGCTCATAAGGAACAAGTAAATTTCTAAACAAGTACATTTCTCTGCAGAAACACATTAATGCCCTCTCCATAAACTCGTCTGCTTAAGAGGCTGGTCTATGTAAATCACCTGGGGACTATGTAAGTCACTTGGGGACTGTGAGCATCACAGGAAGCTCATGCCAGAAATGCCCAAGTTTCAGAGATTTATAAGAATGCAAGAGGAAGCATGAGCATAGGTGAACTTATATTCATTACCGCTCTTTTGCTTTTCTTTCTGGCTGTGTCCTTTTTTCCTTCCAGCCCACACCACAATGGCAAAATCAAGAGAGGGACACTTGACTGAGGGGCAGTGAATATAAATATAGAACAACTGTCACCTCCCTACCCTGTCCACACTGCAAATCACCCTGGCTTCACAGAATTTTATGTAGGTTTTGAGATTGTGTTTGTGGTTGTCTCTGGTCTTCGATTAAAGATCTAGGTAGCAAATACTTAATATATTGCATTCACTGTTTTAATAAATGTTTATTAAGCGGATATGCTTGTAAAAGGTGATGTTCCAGCCACTGGGAAAAAGTGAGCAAAACTTTAGAGATGATGTGTCCAAAAATGCAATTATATTCCTGTTTAACCAATGTATTAAGTTTAATAAATCCCCTCACTGCCAAATACTGAAAATTTTGTTATCTTTAGAAATTATTAAGCCCTACTAAGAATAAAAAGACTTATTTAAAAAAATTAACTAATTATTTTAAAAATTGAGGTATAACTGACATACAATGATTGTGTAAGTTTAAGGTGTATGATGCACTGGGTGGATACATTTATATACTGCAACACGATTACCACTGTATCTTTAGCTAATATCTCTATCGCCTCACATAATTCTCATTTCTTCTTCTGTGGTGAGAAAATTTAAGATCTAGTCTCATAGCAAGTTTGAGGTTTACAATACAGTATTATTGACTGAAATCACTGTTGTGCGTTGACACTCAGAACTTACTCACCTTCTAACAGCAAATCTCTATCCTTAGACAACAGCTCCCCAAGTCCCCCACTCCGCACACCCCTGGCACCACTGTTCTACTCTCTGCTTCCACAAGTTCCGCTTTTTTAGACTCCACATGTAAATGATATATTACAATATACCTGGTTACTTAAGTCTGGCTACTTAGTGAGAATTAGCTACTTAATGAGACATCATGGTCCATCCATACTGCTGAAAATGGCAGGATTTCCTTCTATTTTATGGCTAAATAATATTCCATTATATACATATGCATATACATATACACGTGTATATATATATATATATACATATATATACATACATGTATATACATACGCATACATATATACACACTAAAACTTCTTTATCCATTTATCTGACACTTCAGTTGTTCCCATATCTTGGCTATTGTGAATAATGCTGCAATAAACACATGAATATAGATAGTTATTTGATAATCTGTTTTCATTTCCTTTGGATATATACCAAGAAGTGGGACTGCTGGGTCACATAGTAGTTGTATTAAAAAGTATTAATAATTTAAAAAAAGCTTTTTTTAATGTTTACTTATTTTTGAGAGACAGAGAGAGATAGTATGTGAGCGGAGGAAGGGCAGAGAGAGGGAGACACAGAATCCCAAGCAGACTCCGGGCTCTCAGTTGTCAGCACAGAGCCCGACACGGGTCTCAAACTCACGAACCATGAGATCAGAACCTGAGCCAAAGTTGGTGCTTAACTCACTGAGCCACCCAGGCACCCCAAAAGTCTTAATAACTTTGAGGGCTAACTATTGGTGCCAGGCTCAGTAGAATACAATCAGATGAGTTGCTATTTCAAATACCATTCTGAAGGCAACTGGAACTCAGGAAAGTTATGTGACTTGCCCACAGCTAGTAAGGGATTGGGAAAGCAGTCTTGACATAGCACCCACATAACTTTAAAACTTCTGCTTTGGTAATATAAGGGGATTTTCTTTTTTTATCTAGTTTTCGCCACTCCGGGCACAGAAAAATCTTAGTCTGTGCTAATGCAAATATTAAAATTCAATTTAAATCATTGTCATTGTAACGTGAAATGGTCCTTTGATTACGTTCCACAAATTGTTGACGGCTTTAGTATTTTGTCTGGAAATACTCTTCTGGCAAAAACACGCTACATTCTCCCTCCCCCATCAGCATTCTGCAGGTTGCAGCAAAAGTCAAGAGCATTTTAAGCCTATTTCAGTGGGGAGAAGAATTTCTTGAAGAAGACATGAACTGAGAGTCAGTTCAGACAGAAAGCTGCACCCTAGGATAATTCTTACAGAATTGCATTAAGTGCTATAGCCCAAGGTATCCCAGCTCTCTTGCAGAATCTGCTGATATGTTTCTCCCTCTCCACTCCCACCCCCATTTCTGGCCTAAAGAACTAACAGCTTTGTCTTGCTTAAAAGCAACAGGGCCATCTATTGCCAACACAAAGAGCCTGTTTAAAATCCCCAAGATTTCTGTATTATGATAGGGTTTAAAACAGATCAAACACTCAAGTTTGACATTATATATTAACACTTTGCTATTTGGCTTTATTTTCATTTATCTTATTGACAATGAAATTTAGATAGCACCACTATTTTGGGTACATTATCCCAAATATTGTGTCCTTTGTGAAAACACTTCTAGGAGAGGATTTTGTGGTACTGAAACTGTTCACGAGCATCATTTAGCTCGGTTTTAATTTAATTTTAAGTTAGTGCAAGTGATTTTCTTTCCCCAGCATATCTTGATGTTATATATTCTCTTCATTTGGTCATTATCACATATACCGAAATATAAGTAAATGACACAAAGAGAGCATTGTATTGCCGACAATACAATGGGTTAGGTTTGGAATCACAGAATATGCTGGAAGGCAGAAGATACAGCATGTGGAGTTACAAGTCCCAACCTACATAGAACGTTGCATTGAATCTTGGTTCATAACAAAGTCATACCATTTTTACATCACCCATTTTGCAGACCAAGGTGAGACACAAAGTGTAGTTATTAAAGATGTCAATTTACCTAAAAGCCCAAACTTCCCAATTTTTTTAAGTTAGTGTCAGGCAGAGAACCCCAGACTACATATTTTTCCAGAATGAAAATGGTATCACTTCATCTGAAATGCACAGCATAAATCTCTTTATAGAAGTTGCTCTCAAATGTAATACAAACAACATCCTTCTGCTTCTATCATGAAGATCTCAAAAGAATTGTTATATGTAATCAAACATGTGATACACAAATCTTCTTTAATATAATTATATATATGTGTGTAATATACAATACTATATATGCATATATATGTGTAGGTTTGAAATTATGTTATTTTCATAATATTTGTCTTAGTGTTGCTGTGAGTTTATGGTCTTGGGTAAATGCTAAAAGAGTTATAAAAGCTATTTTCATAATATTTATACTTGTAATACGTGTGAAATTTAAAGACAATCTCTGCAGGGATCTAATGATATACCACTATAGCCTTCAAATAAAGTAAAACTTTCAGAACAGTATTTTTAAAATGTATGACTCCCACCCTTCAGACTTGAAATATTTATACAGTAATTTCTGTGCATTTGATAGGAGAGAAAATGAAATGATTCGGTGTGCTTTAACATATACCAAACAAAATATGGCTATCCGTGTATTTTGAAGCTAAAAATCGTTGGACAGTAGCTCATGGAAAGGCAAAATGAGTTTGAGACAAAGGGTCACTTGGAAAGTGCGAGGTTGTTAAGAAGCCCATCAGAAAAGGATGAGAGACGAATTATGTCGCTGTTACCTCAATGACACGGGTGGGAGGTTGGCAATATGAAGATGGGAAGTGAGATCAAGGCAAGAAGTAACGTTCTTATTGGGGATGTAAAAGTAGAGGCTATATAAACAACTGATAGATAAATCAATATGAAAACATTCTTCCCAAGAAGCTACAAGTCAGAGCAAGGGGCTTTTATGAAAGGAAATGCTAATTGTTCTTGCAGAGAATAAAACCTTCTGTTACATTCTACTTCATTTAGTTTAGCCTCATTACAGAATCTCGGGATGCAAAGTACTGCTCCCATTCGGAATGTCTTCTGAAAACACAAATGTGTGAATGTGTTTTAAAAAAAAATTATCAAGAGGTATTGTATCAATGTTCAATATATCCTAATCCAGCTTATCGCTTTAGAAGGCACTCAGCAGAATGATTTTCATTGTCCTTGGATTTTTTTTTATATGACTCATGCTTGATTTCTGAGAACAACACACACACACACACACACACACACACATCTGAGGTTTCTAGACAAAGTGCATTTTTTTAAATGTCTTAAAATATTTTACATAAAATAGGTAATTGTTGAGATACTTGATAATTAAAACCTTTTAAGTAAAATTCAACTTTACCTGTTAAGTTTTCTACATTCAAAAAACTCAAAAATCAAAAACCAAAAAACATCCAGACACATGTTCTTCCAGTATCTCCACGAGGGAGTAAAACCTTGTCTTTAGTGTCTGCATAAACTCGCAGAGCTGCCAAATGAGTTAATAACATTTTGAACGCATGGACTAATAACTGTAGAGACTGCTTCCCACTCAATCACTAAGTCACTGTTTTACACGTGTGACAGTCCTAGAGGGGGCTCTGGGGTCTGCAGGGAATTTGGATTGTGTCTTATCGTTGGTAAAAATTCAACTTGCAAGGTATTCGTGAACAGCTCAGGCGTGCTTCATAACAACTGCTGTAATAGTAACGTGTTTACTCCTATCAGGTATTCAGCTCAGGTCTTGTTTTTTTGTTCTATTGTTAGGAACAGGGGAGACTGGTAGCGGTCAATACCCCTCGTAAACCCAGAGCACAGATGCAAACTGCTTGAGGAACACTATTGTAAGCCAAGCGTGGCCAGCTTAATCAACTATGTAGTAAAAAGCTGGTAACCACCTGGAAAACAGCTGGCAAACGAGTCAAATTAAATTATTAATACTGTCTCTTCCATACTGTTTCCATTAGTAGAGTAGCACTGTGGCATTGAGGGAAATGTGTGGGCTTTGCATTTAGGAAACCCTGAGCTTAAAAGTAGGAAAATTAGCCTCCACGAGCCTCAAAGTTTTCAACTGTCAAATGGGGATGTGAATACCCTGTTCATGGCTTGTTTTAATGAATTAAATGAGACAGTGGATGCACAGTGCTTGGCAAACCAAATGTATCTGAAAACTAGCAGGGAACTGCATTACCTTTTTAAATCTGGATCATTCAAAGTAAAGCAGCGGCTTGATTTTTCGTTGTGTATCTCTGCCCATCTTTGTAATCCTGGAGGCTAAGCATCTTCAGAAAATACCAACGACCCCCAAAACTTATGCCATAAAATTTGGACTTATCTTATGTAGGATTCCTTTATGGAGTCAAGCATGAAAGTGAAAAGTGCTTTGATGGCCTTTTCCCGTTTAATTCTTCAGACACAGAAACCAGAAAGATTCACAACCATGTTATGTTAATGACCACACTTTCAAAATGCCCCTAGAACCACAATAAATAACCTATGACATCCATAACCATTTGGTGACTCATTGTTCATAACCAAAGGACTTCCCTGACATTTATACACTCTGTTAAACCACCCGTATCTGTGTAAAATTTTTTAAAAAGGCATTAGCAGGTATGTTTTATACTAATCAGACCAAGGCTATTCAAACTTATGACCCAAAGCCGGTTGAAAGACTCAGTTCTTAGAACAGGCTGTTATTCAATTATGGAGAAACCTGCCTTTTACAGCACATTAATTAACTACAAAATTATGAACTTTCTCTATATAATCTACGTCCTGACACCGCAAAATGATATTAGTTGAAATGTTGTTTTTATATGCTTTGGTAACTTAATACATTTCAGGGTGGCATAAACGTCTCTTGACAATCTTTTTTTTTTTTTTTTTTTGTGAGAGACACTGTCATTTAATTGCATTTGGTGGTTTATGAACTATAATCATCTGACTCTTTAACCTTCGGAGCCTTGCAGCGTAAGCATCCGTGAGCAGAAAATGCACCTTATGCTTTCCAGGAGGCTAAAGAGTGTACACCCTCCATCAAAGGCCTCTGGTAAGGAGAGAGAACCACAGGGAGGACAGGAGCTGCCTTCCAGCGAGATGGTTTCAGGCTCTCAGTTCTCAACGTTACCTGATCCGTTGAATTCATTATTAAAATACAAGTAAATCCATCCAGGAGGGCTAACACCTTAATCTGTGCTCAGACCACAACTGGACTGAAGCACAGGGCTGATCAGAAATCTGCACTGCCAGCCAGAGTAGGGCATTACTACAGAAAAGCAGGAGTAAGACACAAATATCCCTACTGACCTTCTCGAATCTGCTTCAGTTTGAATTTGTTTCAGTTGTACCCCTGTGAGATAACAGAAAAGGAAATAATTCAGCGTACAGATGCTTACAGGGCTCTTTCACCCCCCTGGGAAACTTAAGTTGAATGAAAATAATGTCAGCATTGTGATTTTATAAAAACCGTAACTCATTTTAAATATATCTTGAATGTTAGAAAGTATTACGTATCATTAACACATGGAGGTGTTTGTATATAAGCCAACATAAATTTGACTAGAGTGCTATCCTGCTAAAGCCCTTGGGAGAAATCCCAACCATCTGATAATAATAATGCATCTCTCCCAGAAGTGTCTCTGGAAAAGGGACAAACATTGGAAACCACGAACAATGGGACTTGTGATGAGCACTGGGTGTTGTGTGTGATGATGAATCACGAAATTCTATGCCTGAAACCAACAGGGCACCACATACTAACTAACTAGAATTTACCTGAAAAGTTGAAACATTGAAAAACTAAGTAAATAAAATCCTAAAGACAAAATACATAAACAAAATAATAAAATAAAATAATAAAATAAAATAAAATAAAGTAAAGTAAAGTAAAGTAAAATAAAATAAAATAAAATAAAATAAAATAAAATAAAATAAAATAAGAACGACAGACTACCTGATAAGGGCATCTGATAACGGGAAGTTGAAATTAAAGGTTAACGTCGGGGCATGAATGATACGAATATTAATGTTACAGAAGCATAAAACACATGTCAGCTGAAGGAGACAAAATATACTGATGACAGGACTCTGCTGGCTTATACGAAAGGCAAGAAGCGATGCCCAGAGATGCTGTCTGAGACCGTGGTGTGAACCTGAGATTTTCACAGGGCACATGCTTCCTTGCCCTTGAATAAAGACAGAGTTGCCATAGCCAAAAGTCAGTGTAAATGCGGTTTATAAAATAAAATCTGTATGTTCAACTAGCATCATGCTCGTAACAGAACTTCAAAAGGCAAACGAAGCTTACAGGCATTTTGGCATGTTCATACACTGACACCTTGAAAATGTGCTTTAATTATGCCAAAGTTGTGCAGGGAAAGGAGGAAGCTGAGGAAAGGTGGATAAGGCAGTCTACAAGAACCTACCCCCAAATTAGAAACCACTGAACTCCAGTATCTACTAAAGCACCCGTCCCCAAACATCAGTATAAGCCTAGCTAGCTAACAATCAGCTAGAGAGCTTGGTGATTACAATTTCTTATTTATCCAGTCTAATGAGAGATCAACCAGTCGGCTTCTTTGAAATGTTCCCCGGGACATTCTGATATTCACAGCAACTGGAACCACTAGACCAGACTCTTCAGACTTGGCTGGCCAGAGCCAGCTCTGGCCGCAACCAGGTCTCTGCAGCTCTCTGGCTGGTTTTGCATACTTAATGACGACTGACACATATTCTCCCTAAATCTGTATATTGGATTGCAGAATGGATGCAAAGTACAAATTCAAAGGCCACTGAGAACTCTCCCCAGCACCTCCTCATCCGTTAATAACAGCAGAAATCATCTCCCTGATCTGGTATCTTCCATTTCCTGGTCCCTGAAGGAGGGAAATCAAGTCTACGGCGGTGTGCTTTTTTGCAATTTGCTCACATATTTGAAGGGTTTCTGCTCCTACTGACAGATGTATAAAATTCATTGCTTGTGAAAAGAAGGGGGAAAAAAAAGAAAGGGGTAAGATTTATGTTCGAAGATGCCGCAGGGTTTAGTTACAGTAGAGTGAAGATTATGCATAAAAGAAGATCCTAGAACTCTTTGTTCCTGGCATAAAACATGATGCTGTAATGATGGCCTTTCTTTTCAGAGCATTGTAAGTGTGACTGAAGAAACTCATATGTGAGACATCCACACTGCAAGCTGTCTTGATGTTGATAACTCAAACAGCTGATTTGATTTACGAACTTTGCACGTACCATTTAGTTCTGTATTTCCCGATATGACTGTGCAAATCCGATTTTAGTCTTCTTTTAAAGGTTTGAGTTTTATTATATTTAAGAAATGACTATGAGTAACGTCAATGTGGCCAGGGTAGCAATGTTAAGTGGAAGCCACTGGATTAAGAGCAATCAGTAATAACATTATTGAAGGAATTGGTGTTTGAGATAAGGAAATGTATCTCCTAGGATCCTCCATGGAAACAGAAGAGGCAAGAAGATAGAGTGAGAAATTATGTGATGATTGGAAATAGATTCTTTCTGGTATTTCTGATCTGGTAATGATTCTGTATGGTAATGATTCCTTTTGAAAAAATAAATGAATGTTCTAGCTAATAATAATTAATAACTTTAAATCTTAGAGGCTTAAAAAACAATGACTTCTTCTCTCTCATACCACATGTCTATGATGGGTGAACTGAGACTCCCCTCAACAGTGCTCTCACTCAGGACAACAGAACATTGGCTCTCTGGAGTGTTGCTGGTAATTACGGCAGAGAAAAAGAGAAGGCATGGTAAACTGTGCACAAAGTAAAAGCTTCTATCCTGAAATGATAGAATTTAGCTGATGTTTCACTCATCCAAGCAACTTCAAGTTGGCCAGGAAGTGTAATCTGAACCATGTACCGGAAAGGGAGGAAAATAGGATATTTGGTGAACAACAATAATCACTTCAATAGTTTGCCCTTCTGGTCATTAAATGTTTAAGCTCCTTTCTCTTGAACAATCACAAGAAAACATATACCAACTCACTTCCCAAGCAAAGTCACATCAAGTCACAGCTGTACTTCAACGTCCATGATCTCCAAGTGATGCTAAGTGTCCTGACAGGTCTCCTCCTTGTCTGGAGAGCTATGCACAGACAAGGCATCATCCAGCACCAAACCCCCAAATGCCAACCCCAATATTTCATGGTAGTACAAAGACAGATCACTGTCATTACCAGGAAAGGTGACAGACAGGAAACACAGTGAAGTCACCGGTCTATAGAAATTCTGAAATCATGCTAGACAAATGTCCTGGGGAGCCTCAGGCTGGGAGAATAGAGAATGTTGTTTAGACTGTATTCTGGTTCCTAAAAGGGTCCCACCAGCCCTGCCAGCCTAACTTTTTCCACGGCTCTTGGCTACTCTTCTGATTGTTTGTTTATTTATTTTTTATTATCCTTCTTGGTCACAACTGAGTTGGAAATGAGGCTGTAATGCCATGTCCTCACTGGAGGCTAAGCAGCTTTCTCACTGGGCTCCCTAGCCTCCCAGAAAGTTAGGGACTAAGGGTCATTTTAATTCTAGGACAGGCATATAATGTTTTCTCCACGCTCATCATGATTTCTCCCACAGTGCACTCTCTTAAAATCTTAGCAATTTTTAAAATGTTTGCCTCAGTCAGTTACATGAGCCAACAGCCACATCCAGAATTCTTTCTAGACATTATTTCTTAGATTTACAATATTTCTGTGCTTCTTGCCCCAAGCTTTCTCTTTCTCCACTTAATTACAAGCCGTGGGCCAATCAGGCGGAGGTGGGAGATACCTTTAATCTCTTTTCCCTGAGCTATTTTATTCAATCGAAAGGATTTACTATATGCTACCTTAATCCATTCAAAGGCTTTTAATAATGGGAATAAACAGCTTTAGCCTTGATTGGATCCTCGCCTCAAGGCTAAGTTTTGATCAGATTTTGTTGCTCAAAGAGTTTTTTCCAACCCAAGTCCCTGAATCTGTAGACTCTATTTTGTTTTGTCATAGCTTCCCATTGAGTATTATTAATGATTATGGAAATATTAAGAGTTATTCCAAAGAACACCCTGGATTCCAGCCATAGAACTCCCTACCCACTTTGTATAGTAGAAGACAACTTCCTGTTACTAGTAAGGATCAATCTCTGCTCATTTGTTCAGTAGTAAGAAGAGTTTCACAGGGCCAGAAAGTGGTCTCAGCTTCCACATCAATGGAACTATGGCTTTCTATCTTGTGGAAGGTTTTCTCTCTTGGGATTAGTATCCCTAAACCTTCTAAGCCCAAGGTTGTGAGGACAGGAAGCAAATATTTTATAAATTTCCTAGAACAATGAAGGGAGAATTTTTTAAAGGGGTCATGATGCTAGTAAACGCTGTGCAGACAAGGACAGCGAATCTCTATCTGTGACATGGATCTGTTCTTGAAAGGACTAATTGCTGCCCCTCCACAGTGGAAGGAAGCTAATGTAATCAATTTGCCTCCAGATGGCTAGATAGTAACCAATCTCTCCAGATCACTCCAAGGAATGGGGCCATGTTGATGGCTCAGTGTTGACCTCTGCTGTTGGCAGGTAGGGCACTCAGCATCATCAATGACTGTATCCACATCAGCCTTGAAGAGGGACTGATGACTGAGACTGTTTATAGCCTTTATTGAACAAAATTGCCATGGCGAGAAAGAGAGAGAGACAGAGAATGAATGAGGTCACCATATACCTGCAAAATGAGTTTTCTTGGCTATCTGACTATTGAGAACATCCTCTGCAGGGGGTATCCTTTATTAGGAATTGATATAACACACAGATGTTTTATACACTGTATGCCCATGCCAAAAGACACAACTCAACACTCCTTTGAAAGATCGATCACCTTGTCACTAATCTGACCAATCGGATTCTTTTCAACTGGCTATACCATTATCTAACGTTCATTATTTGGTGTAAATTCATATCTCAAATTATTTCTCCTATAAAACGATGTGGCAGATCAGATATATGCCCCACATTGTTCCTACTGGGAAATTTCATTTCACAGCCATCTGTCAAGGGTGCTTTTGAATGGGCTATGATACATTAGGAAACACCCACACACGTAAGCCTGAATTGTTTTCTTCCTCAGGCAACTAGTCAACCTGAGGAATTTTCTACCAAGTTTGGGATGTGAGTTGAGGAAAAGACCACAAAATGGCAGGAGCAGGACTGAGACACCTGCTCGTGCAATTTTCACTGATTTTCTGGCCCTGCTTGGGAGTGTGCCATCCAGAGCACTGCCATTTAGTACTGGAATGTTGATGCTTGTGCTCGGCCTTATGACCTGCTAGAGCAGCAATATCCACCAGGGAGCCTGATAGACACTGCTTGATCTAAGTCATCCACCACGAGTCTAGCACGGTGGGCAGAAACCTACCAGGATCCCCGTAATGGTGCTTCACACCCTTTGACCCACTTCCTGGAATTGTTCCAGTTCATGGACTCAGAGACTGTTGATTAAGGGAGAAACTGTCTCCCTTTTAGGAGGGATCCCACAACGCACCTCAAATATATGCCTTAAATTTTCTTCTATGCCTTCACTAGAGGGATAATAGACATTTACCAGGGTAACTGTGATCTAGGAGGTGGTAAAGACCCAGATTTGCCAAGAATATCTCGACACTGGCTTTGAGCTTGCATTAATCCCTGATAGTCAATGTGTCACCGAGGTCCACTGGTTGTAAGGGGTGGGAAAAGACTGACGACTCTGGAATCCGGGTGGCAAGTTCAGGCTGGGGTCCTGTGAGCCCACAGAAACACTGTGTTCTTTTCCAGTCTCGGAATGCAGAGTTGGAATAGACACACTCAGCACCGCACCCGGCAGAACTCCCACATTGTCTCCTTTATCATATAGAGGAAGGGTTATCTTTGAAGCCAGAAGCAATGGAAGCTTTTATGACTCCAGGGCTAAAGGGAGAAGTGGGAGAATTCATTTTCTCAGAGTCCAGTAAAAACTGAAACCAGGCAGGAAGGGCTGGAGTGGGGAGGGGGCAAGGCATGGAGGGAGCAGCCGTTCCTGCCCTCCGGACTCCTGCAGGGGTCCCTCTGACTGCATGCCAACCAGAGCCGGCCAGCTGGCCTGGTCCCTGCAGCCTCAGCGCTTAGCTCCCAGGGCACAGAACAAGGCGAAGAATGATAGAGAACAGATAGGGTTGGAAAAAGAAAATAATAAGCAAAACTACCAGAGACATTTATTCCGGTCATCAAATAAAAAAGCCAGGATGGTATTTTCTGGAAGAGGTGTTTTATCACAGAAAGAGAGACCCTTTAAAGAGGTGTTGTGAATGCTGACAACTGATACGGGACTTCCTGAGAGAGGAAAAGCGGGATTCGTTTTTTAAACAAACTTAACTTTAATTAAACCGAAGGAAACCAAGTTTGTATTATGTTAGAGATTATGTAGTTTGAGCTTAGAGCATATGAAGGTATTCCTGGATCAGGTCCTACAGAAATATGGATTATAGGTAAACAGAGAGCTTTTATTTTGTTTTGGTTTTGATCTTAGAACTTTATTGAACACAGAAAAAACTGTGTACAATATATGTCAGATATATGTGTAGCATATCTTCTTTTTAAATAGATTTATCCATTCATCACACCTATAGATGACGTGTCTTGGGTGAGTGCTTGTAGGTTCATGTGAGTTTTATTTATTTATCCCTAAGTGAGGCAACCATTTTATTCTGAATTTTGCACTACAACTTGGGGACTAAATTTTTAGAAAATGCCCTCATCTCTTATTTCTCCTGATTCACATTGCGAAGTGGTTTTGTTTTTGTTTTTGTTTTTAATTTTTTAATGTTTATTTATTCTTTTGAGAGAGAGAGAGAGAGACAGAGTGTGAGCGGGGGAGGGGCAGAGAGAGAGGGAGACACAGAATCCAAAGCAGGCTCCAGGCTCTGAGCTGTCAGCACAGAGCCCAACACGGGGCTTGAACTCCAGACCCTGAGATCACGACCTGAGCTTAAGTCAGAGGCTCAGCCAACTGAGCCACCCAGGTGCCCCTCTCATTCTGATGTATTTTAGACAGCTTATAGAAACCTGCCCATAATTCTACTTTGGCCAAAGTTTTTTGATTTGGAAAACCTAATGCTACAAGTTTTTGCTTGGGTATAGTTTTTTGCTCTACTTAGTTGGACTTGTCTGGTCACTTTCACATTAAACTTTCCTTGGTCTACTCGCTTATAAAACAGAAAAGGCAATGCCCCAAGGAGAGATTCTTATTTTCTTTTTGAATTTTTTTTTTAACGTTGATTTATTTTTGAGACAGAGAGAGACAGAGCATGAACGGGGGAGGGGCAGAGAGAGAGGGAGACACAGAATCGGAAGCAGGTTCCAGGCTCTGAGCCATCAGCCCAGAGCCCGACACGGGGCTCGAACTCACGGACCGCGAGATCGTGACCTGAGCTGAGGTCGGACGCTTAAGCGACTGAGCCACCCAGGCGCCCCGAGATTCTTATTTTTTATCAAACAGAGGCACTACTTCTAATCTATTCAATTTGCTTTTTTTTATTATTATTATAGCGGACTATTCCTTCTCTATCAAAGTCTTCTTTTATTTTCTATTGCAGTTGTACAAGAACAAGCTTGGGACAACAAATTTCTTCTAATAAAGCAACAGTGTCCTTTCATATCCATATTCCCTAGCATACACTCATGCTTCATTATTCAGGTATGGAGAAGTTGAAAGGACTGGGAAATGTGCTTTGTCCACATAAGAACAGAACTATTAATAAATACTTCTGTGTCTGTAAAACCACCTCAAAAATTAAGTGAGTTTAGTGTAAATCATATAAAGGTACTCTTTAACATTTTTGTGACTTACAAGGCAGGGAAAGGGGATCTTGGTAATGTTTTGGTCAAATGTCATCTCTGGGATTCTAAATCAAATTAAAAAGAAATGCGTTTCTAGCCAGGAAACCCTTATATTTATCCTGTCATGGGAGTCCACATTCAAGTTGTGTCTTGGTCAGAGATTGATTGGAATTAGAGCAACAGTTATACATTGGTCTAAGAGTGGGTGCCCAGATGCCCAAATAATAAACCTGACAATGTCCACAGAACATTCTGTACAAGTTAGGTGGTTTACTATGAAGAAGAGAGAAAACATTCCAGAGTGTTCCCTTGAGTTTGACCAAAGCTTCCCGGGGCACCGGGAGAACTTTGCATGCCTTTGCTCCTTAGTTAAAAACATATGGGGTAAGAATTTTGAGAAAAGCTTCTGGTGACAGAGAACTCAACAAGCTGAGAATAGATATGAAGCCAGAAGATCCAGGTTTAAGTGAGGTCTTGCCCTCACCAGCTGTTCCTAAGCCCCTAAGACCCACCTTCCCATGTGTGTCCTGAGAAAAAGGACCTGGTCGACAGTGTGCTTATTTCCGGTCATGATTAAAAATAATGATGCGTGTGAGAAACGCATGAGGAACGAAATACAATGCACAAGTGGTACGTGTGTTTGCTCATAAACACAGAGAAGTAACCAAGAGCCAGATTCTGTGTGGGCAACGCCAAGCGTTTACAGACAAAGAGACAGAGGCTAAGGAGGCTGACTACATTGTTTAGGGTTACAGAGACAGAGAGAAAAATTAAAGACTAAAGCTCCCGGAAAGTCAGCTCTGTACACAACGTAGGGAGATCCAACAGGACTGTAGATGAGTGTTTTTCAAAACACAGTCTGTGGAAGACCTGCCTCAGAATGTGTGCATATTGGCTAAAATGAAAATGCATGGTCTTTGCCCACGACCAACTGGACCAGAGTCGTTGGGAATGGATTCGTTTGGTACAAATTCCCAAGCCAATTGTGTGCACTCGAGTCACTGCCAATTGCCCCTTAATAGAGATCCTTACAGGGAGGTCAGAGGGTAGAATATTTTTGCATGTCTTTGGACATGGGCTGCTTAGCTCCTCTATCTTTTAAAGGAAGGTGAAAGGTTGCCGCCATCTACCAGTCTGCGATGTCATGCAGGTAAAAATGTGAAAATTAAGGGATTCTACACAGCGTAGGAAAAACAAGAGCCCCCTCGATAAGTGCGCCCACATAGCAGGGGGCAGCATGGGTCACTCACTGTTCCCGCTGTGGCACAAAGATAAAAGTACCTGAGATTGAATTCTCTCAGCAGGAGACACAGACACAGTATCTGCAGGGCGTTTGTTACTGTATGAAACAAACACCAGGTGTTTTAAAGTCTTGATTTACTTTCGAGAGAAACAATACAACCTTCTAGGCCTTCTAAAAATTATGTCTGTGTTCGCAAAAGTGACTGGAGCGTCTATCCTTCCGCGGACTCTGCCGCAGGCCTGTTTTACTGCCTCACCCTGACCATGTACCCTGTGCACATCAAATCATTGTTCTGTGCAGCTCTCGCTGTCAGGGCGTCTGATAGCACACCGGAGAGAAAGGATAGGATGGGGAAAACAAATGCTAGTGTGGGGACGTGTGTTTGGCACTAGTGACCACATGGGCTCCATCCCTAATGAGGATTTACTGACTATATGGCCTTAAAGCTCTTCAATAGGCCTCTATTGCAATTTCCTTATTAGTTAACTTTGAGACAGAAGCACGGATTTCTCTGGGTTCAAATGTGATTGAAATGAGCTAATGCACACAAATTTGTCCAACACAAAGCAGTTTACACATCAATGCTTCCTTTCTTCTCACCCCTGCTGAACACATCCATCTTTTCCTGCCCTTTACTGCATTTTATTATTAACAAAAATTTGGCAAACACTTATCTGGTACCAACTATACAGAGACATGTATGTACTAACGTACAACTTTAACAACCCCTGAAGAATTTCACCTGGATGTCACATGAGGGACATCATGGTCAAGTTGGCAGTGGTAAGAGTCCCAAGGCAGTGAGACATCACTAGGCATCCTACATACAGCGTTGGACAAGGTGGTTCTGCAAGGAAGGGATTATGGTGTCCACTTTACATACGGAATCATGGCTCAGAGAAGCAAAGGGGAGAAGCTAGGCCAAGTGCAGAGGAGGAGTTGGTATTCAACTCTGTCGTCCTTCAAAACCTATCCTTCCCTGGACCACATCGATGCCCAACCTAAAACCAGACTGGAAACCTTTCTCCCTCAAGCCTACCCCTTTCTATTTCCCATTTTGGAGAGTGGAATCACAATTAAGCTAGTCATTCAAGAGGGAAATTTGGGAATTTTCTTTCAAACTGTCTTTTTTTTTTTCTCATTTCCTGCTTCCTATCAGTGGCTTAGTCTTCTTCATTTATACTCTTCATATTTTAAAATATCCTTAGGCATATAACTTCTACTCTAGGAAGTTTAAGGTCTCACTTATTACCTCAAACTTGGGTGGCAAAATAAATCTTTTATCTTTGTCCAGTGAGAGACCTCATGACTCTATCCGTGTCAACATTTCTAGAGTGATCTTTCTCAACCCCAGATTTGGATTTGACGATATCACTGCTTCCAGTGTGTCCAAGGTTCTTTATGCCTATTCAAGCAGCCTCAACTCCTGATGTTCCCCTTTGGTAACCGTTGGCAACCTCATGTGCCATTTTCTATGGCATGCCTGTGATAACTCTATTTTCCATACCTGAAAGGTATTGAACACTCTTCTCTTGTTCCCCTGGAAGAGACCAGTGAAGACTCAAGACTCATTCAAGGGCTACATCCCCTGTGGACACTTCATTAATCTCCAGTGAGAACTACCTACCCCACCTCCCTGCCCCAGTGCCTTATGCAGGGCCCTCTATCACAAGTTGCTTGTTAAATGTCCCCCTACCTGGCATACTGTACCTCCTTTCTTGAAATCAGGGATGGGAGTTTTGTTTGTCTATGATTTCTAACAGCCAGTACAATGCTGGCAATTAGTACAGCCACTTAATAAGTGTTTATTGAAAGCATAAATAAATGAGTGAGACAACAGTCCATTGTTTTATACCAGGATTAGGTAGATGTGGGGCCAGAGGCTTCATGCAGGGTCTGTAATACAATAAAGATAAGACAAGGTCTCTGACACAGACAGCCTGGCTAGGTGACTGAACAATAGGTCAAGTTTAATTGATGAGTTACATCTTCTTCTCCTTTCTCCTTCCCTATTATTCTATAGAAATGAGTCTGTTTACCCAAATGAATCAAATTCGCTGTGATTCTCCCTTTGCGGCGATGAAACTGTAAATGGTCTGAGCTCTGAAAGGGAACCAGATATTTCTACAAATTGTTTTGGAGATATATTATCCCAGCTTCATGGACGACTTTGAGGGGATTACCCTGAATGTTTAGCTCACAAAGGTCTGCCTAGAAAAACCAGCTTGGAAAATTGAGGTGGAGAGTTGATTTGTCCCTTTAAAGAGTGCTCATTTTACTACTTCAATAACGAAGGAAAACAGAAAGCCATACCAGAGGGGTCTGTCAAATGGCAAAGAACACCACGGGTTCAGCTATGACTGATATCCACTAAATCTAAAGGAAAGAGCTGCAGGGGCTTAATCAACCAAAGGTTGATTTTTCTCACACAAGAGGAGCCCTGGAGGGAGGCAGGGCTAGTGAGGCAGTTCCATTAAGTTATGAGTGACTCGGTTTCCCTTTTCTTTCAGCGCCATCATTATAGGCATTTGGTTTTGGTTTCCATCCAGGCAATGAGTGTGCTTTACAGGCAGGAAGGAGTTGCAGCAGCAAAGGGAAATAATGCTTCTTTTACACCTTTTAGCGACACCCCGTGGACGTGGCCAGAAGATATCACACCCACTGACTTTTAAGGAAGCCTACCAGAAGAACGTTTGGTGGGCACTGGACCTCCTTGAACAGATGGTTCTTTTAGTGAGGAAGAAGGGAGAAGAAAACGCGACTCTGCTAAGACCCAGTGGCATCTTTCCCATTTGGCTAAGGGGTAGGGATACTGAACACAACATGTAATAACCTGTAGGCTGATGGCTAAGAAGGATGGAATTTCAGGTTCACAAAGTGCTTACGCAGTCCCGGACACAAATCCATCCACTAAGCTCTCCCTTGACTGGGGTCCTGTTCAGATTTCAGCCTGGATTAACATCTATCAACTCTTACCTACTCTCTAGTATCTCTGCTTTGAGTTTTTCTCATTTCAGTACCTCCTGTGAACTACTATGAGAGCTTTTTTTTTTTTTTTTTTAATTTATTTTGAGAGAGACAGATAGAGAGTGTGAGTGGGGGAGGGGTAGAGAGTGAGAGGGACAGAGGATCAGAAGCGGGCTCCACGCTGATAGCGGAGAGCCTGACATGGGGCTCGACCTCACAAACTACGAGATCATGACCTGAGCTGAAGGCAGATGTTTAGCCTACTCAGCTACCCAGGAGCCCCAGAGCTAACTTTCTAAAATACATACTGATTATGTCACTGCATCCCTCCTATAAAGTCAATCTTGTTGGTATAGCATAAGATACTCATCACGACCCTTCAATACTTGGCTCTGGCTTTTCTCGACAGCCCCACTTTTTAGGACTGCTCACCTTGCTCATTGGTTCCGGCCAGAGTGAGAAAAACCTTCAGACTCACTGCCTTCCTAGGGTCTCTCGAGCCTCTGGCCACGTGCTTCCTTCTTCAGGGGCCATTCTTATCCCTCTCCACTTTTCCCACCTGAGTTGTCCCCGAAGAGATGTGACTTTCTGCAGGAGACTGTCCCCGCTTCTTGGGTTACACCTTCCCCTCTACTGCCCTCACACCATGTCATTACTCCTCGTGCAAATATCTACATCTTCGTCTACAATACAGATTTGCGCAACGGGAAAAGCATTTGTTGTCTTCACAACTGCAATCCCTTTTGCCCAGTGCTGTGAGGAGCAATAAATCCTGGCTTCATGAACAGGTAAACAAGTCCAAGTTGGCCATTGTACTTCTCACTCCCCACTGGGAAGCGTCTGGGGAAGAGTGGTTGGTGGGCACTGAGAGAAGAGGGGACTCTATCCATCAAGCAAGAGCCCCACAAACCCTTCTGTTTTCTCCACCAAAGTGTAGACTTATGGATGCTGTCCGCCCTTCACTTACATCCTCCTGGCTTCCTTCTTGTGACATTTTTTTTTTGTTCAGTGCTGCCTTTGATATTTATTTCAATCCACCTGAGTCTTGAACAAAGTTTGGCAGAAAGGGTATGGGAACATTAGATGTGATCTCTCCTAGATTGCGTGTACTGCACATACAGGTACAGGGCTTTCAAATAATGATCCGCCGTTGGCTGAGGAATTGATCACTGTTCATGGATTTTTCCTGGAAAAGAGCAATGCTTCTGGTGGTTGTATGTGGTAGTTTGATATATAAGAAGAGGAGAACCTAACTAATTACAGGTATTTATGTTACTGGAAGTACTGCTTATGTAAAATACTTATGCAAGATTCCTTCAAAACACAACTGTCATTATTTATGAGCAATGGGCTGCAAAACTTTATGAAGCTTGCAAAAGAGATTCCTGCTTTTAGGACATATACAATCTATCTGCAACTTACTTCTTCCCTTTAAAAAGCCTCTCTATTACGATTCTGGTCCAAGATGGTGGCATACGAAGACCCTAAACTCACCTCCTCCATGGGACACACCAAATTGTAGCCACTAACAGAACAATTCCTCCTGAGCAAAACCTGAGGGCCTCACTGCACACCCACTGAACAAGAAAAAACAAGAGAAAAGAGACAGAGACATGATAACAAAGGGAACCTCCACCCTGAGGCTGGGAAGGGCAGTGAGGGGAGACAGGACTGAGGGACCAGGAACTGAGCCCTCTGGCTTGGGCACAGGAAAACAGCCCTGGCTTAAAAGAGCAACAGCCTATAAAACAGACAACACCAGAACCTAGGAAAACACCAGAGCAGATGAGGGAATGCTCTCTGGGTCGTGACAGGTTTGAGTCTCCCTGGCCTCCCCACTTTAAAAGCCAAGATAGGAGAGCAGAGTCAGGTCTGGTCACCATAACTGGCCCACACCTCAGCCAGCCCTGGGCCCACAGGCGTGCACCAGTCCCACTGGCTCTGGGGTAAAAAGGGTGGTTTTGTTTGTTTCTTTCTTTCTTCTTTGTGTCTTTTCTTTCTTTTCCTTTTTTCCTCCCCCCACTTTTTTTTTCTTTCTTACTTTCTTTTCTTTTCCTCTTTTCTTAAAAAAGCAATTGGAAGGTTACCAGAGCAGCTCACCCAAATAGAAGAGCCAGAACTAGAACCCCACCAAATGGCCATGGGAGCTGCCGGAATATTCTCTGGGTGCGAAGGGCTCACAGACACAGTCTACGCTCTGACCCCGCCATCTTGAAAGTGGAAACCAGTGTACAGTCTGGGTGCCTTGGCCACTCTGCTGCATGGGTGACCCTTGGGCCCCCGACCCCCATCAGCCCTAGGCATCCCACCAAGGTGGCCACAGGGCGGTACACACCAGAATCCCCTAGTTAGCATTCACTACAACTCCAGACTACACGCCAAGGGGACACAGGTGCCAACCACATAGAACACTCCAGGCCCATACCACTTTGGCTTCAGACGGCTTGCTAGGGCATCCCTGGTGCAGAGAGCTCCAGAACCTCTCAGCTGAAGTCTGCTTCAGATCCAGCTACCCTGCCAGGGTGCTCCCTGGGAATCCCCAGCCCATGCTTGCATGCTTCAGGTACAGCACCAGAGAACCCTCCAAAGTACCCTAAAACACCTGCCTATACCAGCCTCCGCTAGGGCATCTACTCGCTGAGCACCTCAGTGCACCCTGGCTTGCACCCAATTCCACTTAATGTGTCCTGCTGATGTTCATTTTGCACAGAGAGCCCAAGGGCCACATCAGCCTGTGGCCCTTTTAGCTGTAGCTGTCCTGCCAGAGCACCACCTGCATAGAGAGCCCCAGCACCTCCCAGTCTGTACCCTATCTTGGCTCCAGCCACTGCTTCAGGGCACTCTCTGTGCAGAGAGTCCTGGAACACCCTGGTTCACATCCCCTTTAGCTTCAACTATCCTGCCAAGGTGCCCACTATGTGTAGAGTCCTGGGTCCCCCGGGCTTATACCAATTTTAGTTTCAACTGTCCTACCAGGGCACACTCTGTAGAGACAGCTGAGATACAACCTGGCTTCACACCATCTCAGCTCCAGCTGCCCTGCCAGGGTGCCCTGCACATGGCATCCTGGAGCACTCTAGCTTAACCCCTTCCAGCTTCAGCTGTCTGGCCAAGGTGCCATCAGCACATGGAACCACAGGACACCCTGGCCTGCATCCACTGTAGCGTTAGCTGTCCTGACTGGAGCCCTGGGAGCCCCAGCCCATGCCAGTCACAGCTACAGCCAACCAGCAGAAGTCATGAACCCCCCACAGTCTACACAGGGACGGCCATATTGAAGACCATGCCTTCAGGTTTAGGAGAAGCAGCCGTTCTGCCTAATCCATAGAAACAAATATGAAGAGTCCAACAAAACTTGGAGACAGAGGAAAATGCTCCAACAGAAAGAACAAGACAAACCTTCAGTAAAGGAACTGAAGGAAATGGAGATAAGCAAGGTTCCAGACATGTAATTTAAAGTAATGCTCATAAAAATGCTCACTGGGCTGAAGAGAAGAGTGGAAGCACTGAGGCCTTTGATGAAGGCTAAAAAAATACACAAAAGAACCAATAAGAGTTGAAGGAGATCATAACTGAGATAAAACTCACACTAAAGGGAATGCAGGGCTACAGGGTACATTAGGATGAGGGTACATTAGAGGGTAAATTAGTGATCTGGAAAGATGGGATAATGGAAAACACCTAAGTTGAACAGCAAAAAGCAAAAAAAAAAAAAAAAAAAGAGGATAGATTGAGGGATCTTCCGAACCACATCAAATGAACAAACAATTGCATTATAGGGACCCCAGAAGAAGAAAAGAGTGAGAAAGGGGCAGAAAACTTACCTAAAGATATCATATCCGAAAACTTTCCAAACCTAGAGAAGAAAATAGACATCCAGACCTAAACAGTAGAGAGAGTTCCAAACAAGATGACCCCGGGAGGTCCCCACCAAGACACATATTAATTACAATGGCAAGATAATAATTAAAACGACAAATTTAAAGATAAAGAGAAAAACTTAAAAAGCAGCAAGAGAGAAGCAATAAACTAGCTACAAGGGAAAATCTATAATGTTTTCAGCTGATTTTTAAGAAATGCTAAAGGGACTTCTTTTTTTAAATTTTTTTTTAACATTTACTCATTTTTGAGAGACAGAGTGCAAACAGAAGAGGCTCAGTGAGAGAGGGAGACACAGAATCCGAAGCTGGCTCCAGGCTCCAAGCCATCAGCACAGAGCCCAATGTGGGGCTCAAACCCACGAACCACAAGATCATGACCCGGGCCGAAGTCGGACGCCCAACCAACTGAGCCACCCAGGTGCTCCAAGGGACTTCTTTAAGTAGAAATGAAATGGCCATTATTAGACATAAAAATTATGAACAAAAAGATGTAAAATATGACACCATATGCATAAAACATGTAGGAGGGAGGAGGAAGAAAGAAAGAAAGAGTGAAAGAAAAAGAAAAGAACTTCTTAAAAAATGTGTTTGAACTTAAATGACTATCAACTTAATATAGACTGCTATATACTTAGGATGTTTTATAAGAACCTAATGGCAACCACAAACCCCAAACCTATAAAAGATCCACAAAAAATAAAATGAAAGCCAAACATAACACTTTAGAGACTTATCAATCACAAAGAAAGCAAGAAAGGAAAAGAACTACAAAAACAACCAGAAAACAAACAACAAAATGGTCATAAGTACATACCTATCAATAATCACTTTAAGTGTAAATGGCTGAAATGGCAGAATGGATAAACAAGACCCATCTGTGTGCTGCCTACAGGAACCTCACCTCTCACTTTAGGAAACATACATGGTGAAAGTGAAGGGATGGAAAAATAGTCACCAGGTAAATGGTGAAACAAAAAAATAAAAAATAAACTGGTATAGCAATGGTTATATCACACAAAAGAGACAGTGAAACAAAGACTGTAAAAAGAGACAAAGAAGGGTATTATATAATAATAATAATAAAGGGATCAAAGCAGCAAAAGGATAAAACAGTTATAAATATGTACACACCCAACATCGGAGCACCTAAATACATAAAGCAAATATTAATGAACATAAAGGGAGAAATTGAAGGTAATACAACAATAGTAGGGAACTTTAACACCCCACTTACATCAATGGATAGATCATCCAGGCAGAAAATCAATAAGGGGACAGCGTCTTTGAATGACACATTAGACCAGATGGGCATAATAGACATATATAGAATATTTCAGCCACAAACAACAGAAAGCACATTAGGTCACAAAACAAACCTCAATAAATTTAAGACTGAAATCATACCATGCATATTTATGACCACAATGATATAAAACAAAAAATATTTGTGTGTGAAAAACACACAAATGCATGGGGGTTAAATAACAAGATGCTAAATGACCAATGGTTTAACAAAGCCATCAAAGAAGAAATTAAAAAAAAATAGGTGGAAGCAAATCAAAATGAAAACAACAGTCTAAAAGCTCTGGGTAGTAGCAAAAGCAGATCTAAAGGCACAGACGCATGCCTACCTCAAGAAACAAGGAAAAGCTCAAATACACAACCTAACCTTTTACCTAAAGGAACTAGAAAAAGAACAAACAAAACCTACATGAGTACAAGGAAGGAAATAATAAAGATCACAGCAGAAATAAATAACTTAGAGGAAGAAAGAAAGAAAGAAAGAAGGAAAAAGAAAGAAAGGAAGAAAGAAAGAAAGAAAGAAAGAAAGAAAGAAAGAAAGAAAGAAAGAAAAGACGGATGGAGGGAAGGCAGGAAGGAAGGAAGGAAGAAAAAAGAAAATCAATGAAACCAACAGCTGGTTGTTTGAAAAATAAACAACAGCGATTAACCCTTATCCAGACTCACAATAAAAAAAATAAATAAATAAAGACCCAAATAAATAAAGTCAGAAAGAAGAGAGAAGTAGCAACTGGCACCAGAGAAAACAAAGGATTATAAGAGAATGCTACTAAAAATTATATGCCCACAAATTGGACAACCTGGAAGAAATGGATAACTTCCTAGAAGCATACACATTTTCAAATGCATCAGAAAGCAATAGAAAATCTGGACAGATTACTAGTAATGAAATTAAATCAGCAATCAAAAAACTACCAAAAAAAAAACAAAACAAAAAACAAAAGTCCAGGGATGGGTTCACAGGTGAATTCCACCAAACAGTTAAGGAAGAGTTAATACCTATTCTTCCCAAATTAGTCTAAAAAATAGAAAGGGAAGGAAGGCTTCCAAATATATTCTACAAGGCCAGCATTACTCTTATACTGAAACCAGAAAAGACACCACAAAAAAAGAAAACTACAGGCCAATATTCTTGCAACAAAAATCCTCAACAAAATATTAGCAAGCCACATTCATCAATACATTAAAAGGACGATTTGTCATAATCAAGTGGTATTTATTCTGGAGATTCAAGGATGGTTCAATATTTGCAAATCAATGTGATATAGCACATCAGTAAAACAAAGGATAAAAATCACATGGCATCTCAGTAAATGCAGAAAAAGCATGTGACAAAATTCAACATACATTCATGACAAAAATTCTCAATAAAGTGGGTTTAGAAGGAATACACTTCAACATAATAAAAGCCACATATGAAAAACCCACAGCTAACATCTTTTTAATGGAGAAAAACTGAGGACTTTTCCTCTATGATAAGGAGCAAGACGAGGATGTCCACTCTCACCACATTTATTAAACATAATACTGGAAGTCCTAGCCTCAGCAATCAGTCAAGGAAAAGAAATTAGATGCATCCATAATGGTAAAGAAGAAGTTAAATTGCCACTATTTGCAGATGACATGATACCATATACAGAAAACCTTAAATTCTAGATCCAAACCTACTAGAAGTAACAAACGAATTTACTCTGAAAACTGTAAAACATTAATGAAAGAAACTGAAATGAAACTGAAAATGAAAACTGGACAGCTACATGCAAAAGAATGAAACTGGGCCACTTTGTAACATCATGCACAAAAATAAAGTCAAAACAGATTAAAGACTTCACTATGAGACTTCAAATCATAAAAATCCTAGAACCCAGGCAGTATTTTTCTGGTATTGGTTGTAACAACATTTTCCTAGATATGTCTTCTAAGGCAAGGAAAACAAAAGCAAAATTAAATTGTTGGGACTACACCAAAATAAAAAGCTTCTTCACAGCAAAGGATGCCATCAATGAAACAAAAAGACAACTTACTTAAAGGGAGAAAATATGTGCAAGTGATATATTTGATAAAGGGTCAATATCCAAAATAAATAAAGAACTTACACAACCCAATACCCACCCCTCAACTAATCTGATTAAAAAATGGACATAGGACCAAAATAGACATTTTTCCAAAGAAGACATCCGGATGGCCAACAGACACATGATGAGATGCTCAACATCTCTCATCATCAGGGAAATGCAAATCAAAACTACAATGAGATACCACCTCACACCTGTCAGAATGGCAAAATCAAAAAGACAAGAAATAACAAGTGTTGTGAAGGATGTGGAGGAAAAAAAATACACACTGCTGGTGAGATGTGAACTGGTACAGCTACTGTGGAAAACAGTATGAAGTTTCCTCAAAATTTAAAAATAGAAATACCATATGTCCAGTAACTCCTCCAATGGGTATTTGCCCAAAGGAAAAATACTAATTCAAAAGGATATATGAACTTCTGTATCTATTGCAGCATTCTTTACAATATGTAGGATATGGAAGCAACCTAAATACATATATAGACACACACACACACACACACACACACACACACACACACACCAGAATACTACACAACTTTAAAAAGGATGAGATTATGCCATTAGTGCAATAAGTTAGATACAGACCAATGCCATATGATTTCACACATGTGTGGATTCTAAAACGAAACAAAACACGTGAAAAAATATCAGAATCAGACCTATAAACACAGAGAACAAACTGATGGTTGCCGGCAGGGTTTGGGTAAAAGGGAGGAAGGGGTATAGGAGATATAGGCCTCCAGTCATGAAAGGAATAAATCAAGGGAATCAAAGGCCCAATTTAAGGAATAGAGTCAATGATACTATGACAGTGATGTAACAGGACTGATGGTAGCTATACTTGTGGTGAGCACAGCATAATACTTAAAACTTGCCAAACCACTATAGTGTACCCCTGAAACTAACAAGACATTGTGGGTCAAGTACACAAACAAAACAAAACAAAACAAAAACCTACACTGTAAACATTATTTACTCTGTAAATTTCCTGGAGCTTAGAGAAGAATGAAAGTAAAAATCTATGTCAACAGAACCTCCCAGTAACCCTAGGATTTTGAAATGTGCGAAGGAAAACAAGGAAATATCAGGATTTAACACCTAGCAATTGAAAGAAAAATGGCTGCAGGGAACAATATCATATTCAGTATTCCCTCTTGGGAGCAATTATTAGCAACGGAGTAGAACAACAAGTCCAATAAAGAATGGGGAATGGTGTATGATGCTGAGTTCACAGAACTCTTAAGTGCCTCACAAGAGCTGGCACCTCAAACGGAGAAGCCAGCAGAAATCGAGGAATCCCTCCAGGACCAGGTGTTCCCTTGAGCCTCCTTTTCTGAGCATCAGACTATGCACAGGGCCAGACTTAGATTAGAACTGTCTTGAATTGCTCCATCCAAGTTCCTAAGACAGAGAACACAACTGGCCCAGTTCAGATGAGGTGTCCGCCTCCGACAAAATCTACCCGTCCTAGTCTTCTTGGGCCAGTGGAACAGAACACCACAGACTGGAAAGCGTACACAAAAGACATTTCATTCTCACAGGTGAGGAGGCTGCAAGCCCAAGGTCAGAGTGCCAGCACAGTGGGGTTCTGGTGAATCTCCTCCTGGCTTACAGATTGCCTTCTCCTTGCTGTGTCTGCTCATGGTGGAAAGAGAGAGATCGTCGCATCTCTAATCTCATTTACAAGGGCTCCACTCTCATGACTCATCACTTTCCACAAGCCCCACCTCCAAATACCATCCCATTGGGGATTGGGCCTCAACATATGCCTTTTTGGGGGACATGAACACTGAGTCTGGAGCATAGCTTGAGCAAGGGGTTCAAAGTGACATGGTTACCCATGTGGCTGTTGGAGCCACACATTCAGCAGAGTGTCAGAAAGGGTACTTAGACTTTCTCAGAGAAAGGGTTTTGTGGGGGCACAACAGAGCCCTCCCCCAGCAAAAACTTTTGCACATCACAGCAAAGACAGTATGAATTTTGGTTTGCTCCAGCCTGCCACCTCATTCGTGGGGGGTTTCCTACACTTCTCTAGGCTCATTGAATCCCTTCCTTCTATTTATTTATTTTTGTCACTTAGCATGTTGTTAGTTTTGTCTTCCAACTAAAGTTTAAGCTAGTTTAAAGAGCATAACCTTATGTATGATAGGTACTCAGTTTTTTGTTGATCATAAAAAGAAGAAATATAGTCTGAACAGCTTTGAAGTATGAGTACGTGGTTTTGGGTCCTATTCTCATCTCTGTGCCTAATTAGTAGGTTGACATTGAGTTATTTCACCTCTTTGTGTTTCCTGTTGCTCATCTGCTTAACATATGATATTACCAATTTCAGTGAATATCATACGTGCACTCCCAGGACCCATCCCTTCTTCAGATGAGAGCAGCCTTACTGTCATCATGAAACAACTCCTTTCAGATGCTCAGTAATGTCCTCTCAGTGAGGCATGATATGTGGGCCTTGTTGATCAGCATACATCATCATATGGCACAGTGATCTGTTCCAAGATTAAGAAGGACCAAGCCACGCTAAGGAAGGTTTAGCTATCTGCTAAAACCAATGAAATGAGAAAAGAGCTCTCTTGTTGCTAGACTTGAAATAAGGAGGATGAAACCTGGAACATCTGTATTCCCAAGTAGATGGAGCCTGCCTGAGTGAAGATGTAACAGAAAAAAATCCTAGCTGTGCAATAGATATGGAGCCCAGAATCCCCACTTAGAGCCAGGAAGTCTCCCAACTCCTGAAGCCAACACTATCTGATTGTTATTCAGTCATTTGAGCCTCTATCAATGTCCCCTTACCCCCCACCCCAAGTTTTTTAAACTTAAACTAGTTTCAGTAAGTTTTAGGTCATAATTAAAAGTCCTCTGAAAGGACTGTGAATTGGTAGAACACTTTTAAGAAACAAGAGCCTTGAGTATGTTCATATATATATATTTTCCACATTTGGAAATCTGTCTTAAGAGAATCATCCTAAATGCAGAAAGAGTTTTGTGACAAAGAAGACAGCAAGCTCCTTGATACCAATTTTTTTCTTCTTTTTTTTTTTAATGTTTATTTATTTTGAGAGACAGAGTACACGAGCAGGGGAAGGGACAGAAAGAGAGGAGAGAGAAAATTCCAAGCAGGCTCTGCACTGTCAGCACAGAGCCTGATATGGGGCTTGGTCTCACGAACAGTGAGATCATGACCTGAGCCGAAACCAAGAGTCAGACCCTTAACTGACTGAGCCACCCAGGTGGCCCCCAATGTTTGTTTCTTATTAATCATTGTGTACATAGCAGCTAGCAAAAGGCTTAGTATAATTAATATACTTAATATAAATTACTACATCAACCAACCACTTACATAGTATTAACCAAAACTGTTTATTATAACAATCTAAATGTACAGGTCTTTAGGGAAATGGTTGATTTTCATTTATATACTTTATGGTAGATTATACAGTCATTAAGATATTATAAATCATTTGTAATACCATGGAAAGCTAAATATGATACAACATTAAGGGAAATAAATTGAGAAGCTTGCATATAAAGCACAATTGTATCTATTTTATCAAAGACATATTCCAGAATGATATTCCAAAATGACAGAGCAAGAGGGTACATATTATTTCCTTTCTCCCACTTCTTTATAATTATGAAAATGTATTAACATATTGATATATTAATGTCTTAATATTTCAAGAAAATAGGCACCTAAAATACCCAATTTCAACTATTTGTTCATGATCTTTTCAATGCTATCATTCTTTAATTCCAAGAACCACTAAATTATTGGTGGTTTTCAGAAATCCCACTGTTTTTGCAGGTAGTGAAAATTTAGTACTAAAATTCAAGGACAAAGCCAGGAGAGCTATTAAATCAAAGTACTTGTATTTTATTTGTTGCTGTTTTTTAATGGTTGTTTCGGATTCTTTCCTATGCTTGTGAAACCAAACAGAAATAGAGAATGTTTCCGAGACACAGAAGAGCATCCCGTGCTTTCTTGCATGTGGTCCTTTTATTTATCCAATTATCAAGAATAACATCAATAACATCAAGAATGTAGGGGCGCCTGGGTGGCTCAGAAGAATGCCCATCATCGTCGTGTTCTCTGCCTAACTGTTCCCTCGGCACTGGCCCAGCCCCTCCCTCTGAGTGTCCCAACTTTCTTTCCTGTTTCCTCTTTCTTTCTTGCCTATTTCTTCCATGTCCTCACTCAGCCTTATCTTCCCTGTCAAACACCCACCGCATTGACCCCTTGCTTCCCTGACCTCATGCTAAACGTCCGATCTATGACACATCCAGAGTAAACTTACTCAGTCCCCCTCCTGAGGTCTTCTGCCCTCTTGCCCTTGGAATACTCTTTCTCTGCCTAAGTTGGCCAGCTGAAATTCCTACTTATTATTCTATTTCCAAGTAGGATGTCTCTTCCTTAAGCCCTAATGTGGGTCAGGCACCCTTACCATAGCTTTCCACAGGTCCCTTGGTCTCCGTGTCCAAAGCACTGACTGCATTCACTGGTATGTGTTTGAGGGCTCTCCCATGAAAATGTAACCCATGTGACCACAGACGTCATCTGTCTAGTCCATCTCGTATGTCATCACAGCTCTTAGTGTAGAGCATGGCACATATTAATGACAGCATTTAGTAAAATTAGAAAGAATGGATGGATGGCACACATTTGTTTAATAGCATAGCCATTACTGGAAGATCCATAATCTGGACTCCCAGCTCACCTCCACTCACTGTGGCATTCTGTCTCCCTTGATTCCTTCCTCGGGTGAGTGGTTTTCACCTTTTCAAAGTGTATGATATAATATTATGCCACTTTATTTTACAATGGACCTCTGGGATAGGTTTTAATTTGTTTCTCTGTTTTAAAAACATTTTGTTTATGTTTATTTATTTTTGATAGAGAGAGAGAGAGACAGAGCATGAGCATGGGAGGAGCGGAGAGAGAGGGAGACACAGAATCGGAAGCAGGCTCAAGGCTCTGAGCTGTCAGCACAGAGACCGACGTGGGGGCTCAAACTCATGAACCGCGAGATCATGACCTGAGCCGAAGTCGGATGCTTAACCGACTGAGCCACCCAGGCGCCCCTTCATTTGTTTCTGTAAGTGGAAAAGAGCACAGGGTAGAAAGAAAAGGACAAAAGTGAAAGGAGAGAAAACAAACAGTATGCTCAAAAGGAGCCTGTCTTTGGAAAAATCAGTATTTGTTGCTCATACCTCTACAGTAGATGGCTACAGAAAAAAAAACAAAAAACCTTAAATTAAAAAACTTGAAATAAAAAAAAACATACTTATTAATGGTTTAAAATCCTTTGATCAGAAGTTGCAGAGAGGAATTTGCAAACATGTTTTGTTTTAAAGTCCTTTTTGTTATGATGTCAGCAAATTGTAGCCATTTATAATCTTTTATGGAAAGTCACTAATATTCAGACACTAAAAACAAACAGACACACAAAAAAACAGAAAAAAACAAACAAACAAACCCGGAGCTCATTCAGGCTCCAGTGCCCTTCAAATACAGGGGTGATAAAGTAAGAGTTTATAGATTGAGGAGCTGGCTGTGTTGAAAACTGACAAGGGATTTATGAAAAACAGCGGAAAACAACTGATATGAATAACCTCTATAATGATCCAGCATTAAATTATAACAGATGCTAACTCCCCATGAAATTAGAGACTAAAAATAGGAAAGACAAAGTAACCTTGAAAGAATTTAAGGAAAACTGGCAATCTTCAGACTCCATAATTACGAAAAAAAATCAGTTATACTTTAATCCAACGCGAGTTTAATTTTACAAAAGATTTGGTTACCTCACTGAATACATTATTTTAAAACTTTATATGAGATGTTTGGCTGGATCTATGCTATAGTGTTTGTATTTTAGGACAAGGAAAAACATACAAACTGCAAGATATGATGAAACGATTCCATTTACCATTTGGTTTTCAAACAAATTTAAGCAAATAATGAGAAATTTTACCGTAGGGATCTCTGGTGAGTAGTTAGGAGGCTGAACTGAGAAAATCAAATGGTCTGTAATTGGGTCATGACCCTATAAGCTCTTGCCTCATTGCAGGAAGCAAAACAAGTTTCAGATCAATATTTACACACAGAAAAAAATGTCCTAAATATTTGGGATTTTTTGCAATGGTTAATTTGACCACACAATGCATTTTTTTATGTTCTGCAATCCTAGAAGGAAAATGTATGAATCCTCAGATACTTTTAAAGAAACATATCAAATTAAAAACAATCTTTATCTTAAATTACTGATTCTTATTGTATAGATTTCCTAGTGTGTTCACTGCCGATAAATTCATACATTGAGCTCTTTTCATCATAGACAGCAAGATGGTGAACCAAGAATTCAAGGAAACTCTCTGAAGACAGATTCTAGGAAGAAATGAATCATCTTAAGTAACTGGCCAGGACACCATGTAGTTTGAAAATCACCAGTTTTAGACTCCTGCGAAAACCACCTCATCACTGAAATTAAAGACTCTTTTCAAATATATTATTTTTAGAAGAATCCAGAACTACCTAAGAACATTTTTATAACAGACTATATCTGTGGCCAAACTTATCTAGTCATATCTGGCCCTTTGATGAGCCAGTTAACAGATATTCATAAGGCACTATGATGTGTTAGGTATTTTTTAAGGCTAGAAATAGAAACATAAGACATAGCTTCTGCTCTCAAGGAATGTATACTTTCGTTGGGTGAAAAAGAACACATAAAAAGCTACATAAAGTTTTAAGTTTAATAATAATATAATGATAACAATTGTGAATTTTCCTGTTACAAATAACACAAAAACTAACTCCATTTAAACAACAGCACTGATGCTGTTACGTAACTACAAGAGCGTAAGGCTTGAGTGCTACAGTGGCCTAATAATAGAAACAAAGACATGTTCTCTTTGCTTCTCTGTGTCTCACCTTCACCACGGTGTCACCTCATCCTGAGGTGGTCCTTCCTCATGGTGGCAAGAGGGCTGCCGCTCATTTGTATAGCACATTGACCAAAAGAAGAAACAGCAATGGCTTTTACCGGCTCTCCCAGAAGAATGAGGAACATTCTTCTGAACCAGCCACTTTGCCCAGAGTAATATCAGGCACTGACTGACTATGTCATGAATTTCCTGGATTTATCTGTGGCAAGGGGGGTTGAAGTCAGCCTAGAGCTCAACGCACACCCTATCCCATGTCTCACTCTATCCCTAAACCACACGGGGATATTCAATGGAAAGGATGTGCAAGCAATAACCTTCCCCATGTCTGCTTCGGTTTCTCCAATTCTCCCCCTAACATGCACACACAAATTTATAAGCAGTTTTCAAAATCTCTACAACTACAGGAAAACACCGAACCCCTCCTAGAGGGTACCATGAAAAATTTTGTCAGTTGCATTCAGGTCAATGTGCAAGCTTTTCCTGTCATGCTATCGTCTTAACTGGAGTGCGTGGAACTTGGTAGGGTCCAGTGATCTACGGCTAGCAGCTATTGTATCTATTCCCAATTCTCCAAATATATAACCGTGGGCGAGGTCAGTGAAAATTCTCATCTGAAAATGGAGAGAATGAGAAATAACCTATAATTGTTAATACTCCACAGCACAAAGTACATGTTGCTGTCCAGAAAGAGCTAGGATTCCCCTTTCTCTGAAATGGAGTCAGTCCTTTGACCCACAGCAACAACAGCTGCTCAGGAGGCTGCGGTCCGGGAAAATCATCCTTGCCCACTGTCCTACATGACCACATCAGGGGACAATTCCCTCTGCAGGCAATGTACCACCCTACCAGCTCTGTGCAATCATTTCTAGTGTTCGAAGATTGGTTAGGTGGAGATGAAGAGCCGACTCTGAGGTTTCTTTGGTAATCTGACTCACTTTAAAATGTCGTTAGCTTTGGTTTCGTTGCTTCTGATAAATTCCGCGGTCTGGTCTCCAGAGGCACAGAGGGCGTCTGGGTCTCGTCTGCGAGCCTATGAATTTCCGTCCTCCGTACCGATGCTCTGTAGTAACAGGCCCTGTGTGCAGCCAACTCTCCCTGAATGTACACACGACAGACTTTCACTTCGTCCTGACATGTGGCTTGGAATACGCAGAAAAGCAGCCTATCGTGGGGAGGTGCAGGTAATGTGGCCTTGCCTCCACGCCGTGGCCCCTCGCCCCCAGGCACATCTCCAGGGGGAGACTCAGTTCCACGGTTATCAGTCAAACAATGCTTACTAAAGAGACCTCAGAGACACCTGGGATACCAGGCTTGTCTTTCACCCCCATACGTTCTTTTTGTCAAATCCCACCTCTTTGCCCCTTGCTCTCGCCTGCGGTAAAGTATTTAGCTTTTACAACTCTGCCAGATTTCAAATTACAAACATTTTTGGCACTAATATGACTGTTTGCAAGCGGAGAATGCTTGTTTTAGCACAACTATGTACTTTTTTTCCCTCTGTGCCTTTCAATGGGCCTGTTTTAGATTAATCCTCTTTCTTTCTTCAGTCTTCTTAGTGAAAGTCAAAAAAAGGAACCAACACTCCAAAGTGTGGAGGTATTCCTATCAATCCTCTTAATGCTATAGTGAGAGCACACGATCATGGCTCCAAATCCAATGGTCCCATTCGCCAATGCTTGTTTTCCTCCCCCACAAGAAAGTTCTAGATTCCTGCCCCCTTCCACCTACTTCTCCAAGAAGAGTAAATCCTCACATTCGAGTTTATTTACATGGAAGAGTGTCCCATTTCTGACCTCACCCTTAACTGTTTTATAGAGCTTTTCTTGGGGAAGGGATAACACAAAAAAAGAGAAAGTGTTTCAAAACCCTATCCCTAAGAGGAACATGTAGAACTTGTACCCAAGATGATGGATGTGTGAGAAAATAGCTGAGAGTAACACAGCCTGACTATCCACCGTTAGTGCTGACTAAGTCCTTCTATCTTGGGAAAAGAGAAGAATGTAGGCAAGAATCAAAAAGTGAGTGACATTTCGGGGTGGGAGTGTCCTCACTAATCTTTCTACGTTTAGGACACCTGAAAATGGAGATCTTGTGCTAATGTTCATAGGAATTCCCCGGGAAAACAACAAAATCCCAGGGTAAAAAAAAAGGGTTTGGAACATTTAGGCTGATGAGCCTGGGACAGCTGCCTAGAATTCCCCAGTGCTCCGGTAGCACTGAAGCTCTAATGTTCTCAAAGTGGCATGAAATAGAGAATCACACAGGCCTCCTGCAGGATGACAAAGGAGAGGTCAGAAAATTCTAGCTTGCATGGATGATTACCTAGACTGGGTGGATTCCCTTGGAAAGCAGGTGAAATGCCAGATTTAAAAAAAAGCAAATTAGCTTTTTGTGGGGAGGGGAAGGAGGGACAATTTGAGATTAAGTTTCTAATTCTTTGCCTGAGTAAAGTCTCTTAACAAACTTAAATCTGGGCGTAATCAAGTTAAAATTCCTGAAAGCTGAGTTTGTAGACAGAGATCTGTACCAGCTACAAAATAGTCACCTAAGAAAAAGGATTAGAGATGAAAGTTAAGGTGTGTTTAATTGTGAGCAAATACCCATGCTGGCTGGAACAGAGTATTTATGTTGACAAATTATAGGAACTTATGCTAGAAATAGGTTCTAACTAGGCTAGAGGCTCCTAAAAAAGGCTAGTCTAGACGGAATGAATTGGGGTAGGGATATATTCAAACATGGTAACCAGGTACGGGAAGATGAAAAATCATTGTATGCAGGGTGTCCAGTTTGTGAGATTTTACACATTTGAGGTGTGTAATGAGACCCTTTATTTTCATGACACATGTAGGCAACAGGTACCACCTTTGTCTTCAGCTAAGGAAAATGCAGCTCAGGGGAACCTGAAAGAGACAAGATCACTCACCTGGAATCACAAAGCTAGTGGCAAGAATTGCTGGTAGCAGAAACACTCACCTTGGATACCAGGTAGAGCAGCCCTCCCATCAGAACTAACGGCCTATCTGGTTCCCTGTCCTCAGCATCCCTCTAACTCAAGGACGTGGTTAAAGTCAAATTAATGATGTTTATTTTATGATCTTTGGAACTCCCTATTTCTTCCAAAGGACATCTTGTGAATTTCCCCTTCTGTGCCTCAGTTTCCCATAATTGACTTATTAACTCCTATTGCCAGACCTTTCTATGATTTCTATTATTTGGAAATCTCCGGTTTCCTTTTGCTTACACCAAGGTCTTTACTTTTTCTTCTGTACTAAGGTAGGTCGGTTATACACTTCTTATCTGCAAAATTAGAAAAGGACAAAGCAGAGAAACATTCAGGAAATAACATGGCTTCCAACTGGGATGGGTTTGGATTCCTTTTCTACTACTTAACCGCTGTCTGAGAAGCATAATATATTTAGATTCTAATTGTCTTTCTCTGGAAAGTTGCCTGCCTTCCTTCTCACTACCTCTCTTCCACTAGAGGCTGCTGTTATATCTCATCCATGATTACTCTTGGAAACGCAAGCCGTTCAAACTATGCATCCTGAGTAAAAGAAGCCTGGAAGACAGTTAATTACACCATGACATTTAAGATATCAGGATAATCGATTTCTCTCTCTTTTTAATACCAAAACTGTATGTCCTTGTGGCTTCCAGTATTTTCATCTCTGTACTGCAATGTGCTTTCCCTTGACACAGATCTCTTCTACTACTTTTTATCCCAGATTCCCCTTTGCCCATCAGAACCCCAAGGAATCCGATGGTAAACAAAGTCCCTGAGATCCTTACTATCACAACTGAGCACTAGAGCCAAACCTGGCCGGCCCGAGAGATTTGGTTTCCCCTGGAGCCAGTGAGTGGAAATAAGATGAGGGAAAGGATATTATACAGATAGGATGACTGCAGGAGAGCAGATTTGGGGGCTGGGAGGTGGGCTGAGAAGCCGTTAATATGCTTGTTCTACATTTGAAAAAAAAGTTGAAAACGGACAAGAAGCTGCACTGGGCGGAGAGGGGAAGATTAAGGATACCTGTTTCTCGGCTCACCTCCTGCTGTTGAAGTATGTGGCACACGGGGGAAGGAGAACCAGACACTCGAATTGAATGGAAATGCAAATAAATAACAGGAAAAATGAAAAAAAAGAAGTAAAAAAAAAGAAAACATAAATCAGATATAAATATATATAGTTTTTAAAAACCAATGTCCACTACAACATTCCACAACCTGTTTCACTGTGAAGTCCTTCTCCAACGTTAACCCTGTGGCAAATTCCAACACTGGCAGCAAGCAGAGTGTCAGGAAGCAAATAAGTAAAAAGGAATAAACAACCTAATGCAATTGCTATGCCACGTTTGGAAAGGTCTCATCACTGCTCTTAGGCGGTGACAACGATCTTCCTCTGGTAAGTTCTCAACATACAGTAACACGCCAAGCCAGTGATCTGGTGGGCCTTCCAGAGTTTCTGTATGTTGAATATAGCAAGTCTTAAACATCTGGCACTTAGTGTTGGGTCCCACTCATATCCAGCATCATTAGACCTGAAAATATGGAAATGACACAAACCCTACTATCAAAGAAGCAAATAACAAAGGCAAAATGTCAGGTAAAAGGGCTGTGAGTTATTACAAATTAGATGGTAGGTTATAAGAGTCTCTAACCTTGGAGAACAATGGAAGAGATAAATATTTGTCAAGAAAGGCATGACTCCGGTCTTCCATACCCTAAGTAGCGTTTTAACCTTAATGCTGATTAGGGATTTACTAAATGCTGATTACCTTAATGTCCATGACAAACCCAGAAAAGTTGTTTAAAATACCTACCTAAGACCTGGCATATCGGAAGCACCCTACGCTCATTATCTATCATGGGTAATGGCAGTGGTAGCAGCAACAGCATATCTGCTTTCAGCTACTTAGAGAAATGGTCATTAGGAGAAATATGATTTGAATAGCTCCAGGGAGCTACATAAACCTTCAGAGAAAGCCTAGTAAGGAGATGAACACAGGTGTGATGAGAAGGCGAGCTGCGGGTTAGGGTGAGTAGAAATGAGGTTTGGGCTCTCATCCTTCCACGAGCTCTCCACTGGACAATGAGTTATGGGGAACCCAGCATTCTGTAAAAGCCACTGTAAGAGTGGAGTTTGTAAAATATTCCATAATTGTACAATACACCACTAAGTGTATGGATCAAAGTTAACTAGTTCCCCAAAGATCTGTACATTTAGGTTATTTAAGTTACAATAAACAATTTTGTGCAATAGTAATCGGTTGACTGATTAAAAAAATGACTTACGTTAAACACTGCACAAAAGTGCTGTGTATACAAAGACTAAGAAGAAACAAAAGTTGATTTCAAAGAGTTTGCCATCTTTGTTGTTGTAAAGGCTTTTCCATGTTTAGGATGACTTCCTTAGGACGGATTTCTAAACGTGCAAAAAATAAGTATGAACGTATTAAAGGCTGTCGATACCTTAAAAGGGTCTCTCAGTTAACAATAATTTCAGAAATATGTGAAAGAAATCTATCCTTTGGCCACGATTCAATCCAGACTCTTAATTCAATTAACATTTTGAACATCTAGTCCATACTGTATGTGAGGTTCTGGATAATAAAATAAGAATCTAAAATTTAACACAACACTATCTTTGTTTAATCTAGTGGGGAAAAATTATATGGAAACTATTACTTAGTGCCACAGTGGAGCTATTTAGTGCCATGGGAACCAGAACAGATGATGAATTCTGTCTGACAGGTCATGGTTCATAAAGCCTATGGTATTTTGAGTTTGGTCTTTAGGGATGAAAGGGGGTTTTTGAGTTGGCACGGGGAAAAGAATTTCAGGAGAGGGTAGGTAAAATCCGTGAAGTCCAAACTGTGAAAGTTCATGGCATCTTTAAGAGAACTGGGAGTTGCCTGTTCTGGCCAGAGTTCAGGAGGAGGAAAGAACAAGAAGACAATGAAACTAAAAGGTGTGCAGGGTCAGATCAGGGCCAAGGGCATGAAAACACTAGGGTAGTTGGCCTTATAAAGAATTTTAAGAAAGTGGGCTGATATAATCACAAGTGTACTTAGTAGATAATGCTACTTTCAGTGTTGAGGATGGATTAGAAAGGTAGGAGATAGCTGAAGCAGTTAAGGATTATTATAATGGGCTGAGCCTGAGGGATGAGGCTTGGGGCTCAGGAGAAATCAGAGGAGAAGTAGTACCTAGTGAGCCCGAGATAATTTCTGAGGTAAATTACTAGACTTGGGGGACAGGTGAACGTCCTGCCTAGAGAAGGAGCCACAGCCACTCTCTCTTTTATTTGGAATCCCAAGTAGACACAGGTACACCAATTACCTTGTTAAGAAAATTACAACAGTAGAAGTAGTTTTCCACAAGAGGGAAATAAGGAATGATGAGTTCCGATTTGGACCAGTTGGTTCTGAGATATAAGCAGACATGACATAAGGAGAATTCAAAAGGAAATTATGACTCTGGAAGATATGAGAGAAAGGACGGAACTTGAGATACACATTTTCTAGCCGTTGAGGTAGAAGTGATCGTTGAAGTTGTTAAAATAAATTGGGACCATTTGGTGAAAGCATGTAGTGTCAGAAAAGAAATCTGAAGTCAGAATCTTGGGAACCTCTCATCTTTAAGGGGCTGAATGGAAGAAAAGGAGGCAATATGCTTTTATCTAGTTTATGGGGAAAATCATACTACAGTCTCAGAGTTGTCCAAATCTCCTCTTAGGATGGAAACTTCCAACATTACTCTAAGACAGCTTTCAGTAATAGTTGTATATATTAAAAAAAAAAAAAACAAAAACTAAGGGGCACCTGGGTGGCTCAGTCGGTTAAGCATCCAACTTTGGCTCAGGTCATGATCTCATGGTTTGTGAGTTCAAGCCTTGCATCAGGCTCTGTGCTGACAGCTCAGATTCTGGAGCCTGCTTCAGATTCTGTGTCTCCCTCTCTCTGCCACTCCCTCTCTCTCTCTGTCTCTCTCTCTCTCTCTCTCTCACTTAAAAGTAAACACTAAAAAAATGTAAAAATTCAGATTTTTTTTTTAGTGTAACAAATCCTGAATTTTGGATGTAATGGGAAAACTCCCATGACTGACATGAATTGGAAGGTCTTCTTGTTAGAGATGAGAGGGTTTGGGTTGAGAAGAACAATTCTTTCAGGAGCACCTGTCCATGATGAAAGTCTAAAACCCTGTGTCAGCACAGCCTCTGATAGGATCTGATTAGACTCCCACCCCAAAAGACAGGGTGCTTGTCAGGAAGGATTCTGGCTCCAAGGTGTTTATGTTTGCTGTGTGATGAACACTTTCCTTGAATATGTCTCCCTTCCAGACTAGTTGGACGGCATCCATCAACCTAAAGATTGGTGGCTATGGACAATCCCTTGGTATCCTTCTCTATCATATTCCCAAGTTTCCTTCATGAGCTTATCTTGATATTGACTCCTTAGGATGACATCCCTCCTTTCATTTGTTGCGTGGAGGCACGGTGGGAGACAGGGATATAGATTATAACTAGTTTAAATAAAACTCCACGTCTGCGTATTATACCCTCATTACTCTTCAGCTCATTCAACTTTCCACCCGGAAAGCTGGACAGCAGTCAGAGACAGAAGAGTCAAAAACTGGAGAGATCAGAAAATTCCATGGAATCCAAGGACTACCATATCCAAAAAGGTCTTTGATCTCAGATGTGAGGTAAGGTTAAACAATGGCATCAGCATAGCAGATAAGTAGACTGGCTATGACTACAAATTCTTCACCACTCCATTCATTAAGACAGGGCGTCTAATTCCCTTTCCCTGGGATCCATACTGGCTTTTGTCACTTTGTTTGGCCAACAGAATGCAGTGGATATAAAGCCAGATCCTAAGAAGACTTGTGGCTTCTACCCAGGACTCTTGAAACACTCATTTCATCTGTGAGAAGGACGACAGGGAGAGATTCACGGGAAAAGAAATAGCACCTTTGCAAACTGTCTTGGCTGAAGACCGAGCCAGCAGCCAGCACCAACTTGCCAGCCACGTGGCAGAGCCGCGTTGGAAGGGGATCCTTCCTGCCCAGAAGCCTCTACAGGCAATGCTGTGTGGCAGAGACAGACATGCAGTCACCTAGGATCCCTGCCCCAAGGGCACATTCCTGAGCAACATAAATTATATTTCTCGATTTAGATTACCGAATTCGGTGATGGTTTGTCACACAGCAGAACATAATCAAATATTTGGTCAAATTATTTCCAATTGCACAATGATCCTTCTAAAGGGTGAGAAGCTCAGGGTTACAATTAAAACTTTCCCAGACACTTTCATTAACTCACGAGAGATTCCCCTAAAGCTTACGAAAAAAAGCCAACAGCAGCAACAACAACAACACTTTCCCCGAGATCGTGCTCTATCTGACAGTACAGTGAGAACCCAAGAGCAAAGACGAAAGGGATGAAATGCATTTGACCCCTCCTTCCAGATAGTTTTCTGGTTGTTTTCTCTGAGTGTGCATGTTGATGGAGGACAAATCGAGGGAGGTACTGGGGATCACTGTTGTGTGTTCTTCTCGTAAGAAAGGGCAGTGGGAGGAAAAACTGTTCAGTGGTGAGGGCCAAACAGATGTAAAGCAAATCCCTGTAGGTCAAGTGAAATTTCACTGCTGAATAATATCCCAAGCTCATCTGCAAGGAATACTTACAGGGAAATGTTTTATCTTAAGGACCAACTCAAATGTCACAGGCATGCCTAAATGAAGTTAGACAAAAGCAAGCATTTTTTTTCTATGAAAATATTTCCAGAAAATAAATGAGATGAAGACACACCATGAATGTCACTCGCAGATATTTGAAAGAACGATTTAATTGTCCTGGCAAAGTTACTCATTATGTTTTTGGGCTTGACATCATTACAGCTCTCTGTTTACTGTATTATGCGTGAAACCGCATGGCAACAAAAATTATTTTAGAAACCAAAATGCTCCATAGAAAAATAAATGAACATCACTTGGAGGCACATTAAAAGTCATCTTTAAAGAGTCTAGAGCAAAGCCAAGAGTTTATCATATAAAAAAAATTATTCTCAATTTAAGACACGCCATTATAAGAATCAAGTCATACGGAACTAGGGAGCACAAAAGTGGTTTCTTCTACTAATTAATAAAGAAATATCTCTAAGACACCAATCTAGCACACAGGGCCTGACGCCTATTAAAGACACATGACACACAACAGAGCAGAGGTATTTGTAATACATTTTCATACAAAGGCAGGCATCTGGTGAGCATTTGGTAAACAGTAATTAGATTGAAATACATGCTTCCAATACTGACAGGGACAGTTTCTCATCAATGCAATGCTTTGAGAAACTTTGTGGCACAGAGTGCTCATATGAACTTCCCATAGCAGTGAGCAGATAAGAATGTGTATATTTATGGTGCACGGTTGGGAAAAAGAGTAACATGACCAGTCATGGCAGGTTGGCACTATTTTAAGCACTAACTGGTATTAGTATGGAAATCTGGGAATGTGCATGATTTGGAGTGCACACACACACACGATTTCTGATGTGAACATACGAAATATATAATATGTTCTGAGAACATTAAAAAAACACCTGAGAAAGGTGTTAAGGGGCCACGTTATACAATGCAGTCCCTATCAGCTAGCAAAAATATTTTTAAGTCCCCTAAACACTTTCACCAACTCTAACTTCGTGTTGGTCCTATCCAAATTTCCTATGCCAGTCCTCCTCTGTTCAAGATGATCTCAACCTTGGGCATTTCTCTGAACACATGCATCCATCTGCCTGGATTAAATTCTTAGTATGCAGGAAAGTCAGTATGCCTTGTCAAACCTGCCAAGTTTACATTATGAGTAAGATACAGAAGTTATCAAATTGTTCTGAGACCTTCGATCTGATTTCCTTTATCTTTACTTTGCCTGGAGGTCTTTGGCTCCTGTCTGAACTTCCCGAAGCCCTGACCATATGGTCATTTGCTAATGTGGTTGATGTAATTTACATCCTGCTCAAAAATGACAAAATCCTGAGGCTTGATGCATGTTTACTTAAAACAAAAGACAACAGGAAGCTGGTCCTGCCATGTGCAGCCATCACAAAACATAACATAAAACAAAATTTCTAGATTGTCTTTGATTTTTAGGCTTCTTCTGAAAGGTTAATTTCAAAAATATTCTTGGTTCCTCTAATAAAGTAGGGACAATTTCACATCAGAGGTTAGGAACAGTACACTCTGAGCTGAGAGCCAGAATTAAAAGGGACCATGTATCACAAAGAAAGAAAAAAAAAACAACACATGCTTACACATCAGTGTGGGAGAGAGTGGGGATAAAGCTTTCATCAGAAAGAAAGTAGAGAAAGGAGAGAACTGAAGGGAAGTTCCTGAGGTCGACAAAGCAGAAACGGATAAGTGTGGAAATGAAAAACACTGCCAGGAAAGACATCTATTTTGTCAATTTTGGGAAAGTCAAGGGGGGGAAGGAACAGATGGCTTCTACGCCTTTGGACACTTCCAGCGCTGGGGTAGATGCTTTAAGTAAATGATGCCACCTTATCCAGAGTCTCAATAAACCCTGTGAGGTCGATGCATCGAATACATGCTTGAGGTAAGCCGACCAAGATTTAAGCGTGTGCAATAACTTGCTAGTAAGTGGCAGGGTCCTGTTTGTTGTAATTCCCTCCCTTCCCACATTCCCACGTTCCCTATAAAAGAAGCACCATGCTGGAAATGGGGCTCCTGGGAATATACTTACTTCAATCTGATTGTTACAAATTGAATACATTTTGGATGTTTTACATGTCAAGATAACTGCATCTTACTACTTTCTCGCACGTATAATTTCTAATGTAGATACACAAATACATTTCTCAGTATCTCTTAAACTTTCACTGTGTAGAAACAGTACACATTTGTGTGTGTCTTCAAATCTGATGAGGTTTTACACTGACACCACATCTAATTCAAACAGCACATTTCAAGCACTCGAGTGTTCATTTCGAATGTGCCTAGTGACCACCACGTTGGACAATGTGAATCTAAAAGTGGGGCTTTTGAGTAAACTCTGGAATTGGGAAGCCACTGCATCTTGAAACATAAACCCTTTACCGGGTCTTACCATTCTTGTTATGCCGACTGAGACCACCCAGCTAACAAGGAGCTAAGAAGTGCCACCTAACACCCCCAGGAGTTCAAATATTTTGCTATGTCTAATTCAAATGAGCAGAATTTGGATAGGAAAGAAAGGAAGGAAGGAAGGAAGGAAGGAAGGAAGGAAGGAAGGAAGGAAGGAAGGAAGGAAGGAAGGAAGGAAGGAAGGAAGGGTGGAAGGGAAGGAGGAAGGAAGGAAGGAAGGAAGGAAGGAAGGAAGGAAGGAAGGAAGGAAGGAAGGAAAGAAGGAAGGAAAGGGAAGGGAAGGAAAGTCAAGGGAAGAAAAGAAGTAGGGAGGGAAGAAGGAAGACCCAAAACACATCATTATGAGATTTTGTAGTGATTTCCAAAGTATGATCCACACCCCTCAGAGTCTCTAAGATTCTTTCAAGGGGTCTTCAAAGTCAAAGCATTTATAATAATAATAATAATAATAATAATAATAATAATAATAATAATAAATGAGAGGAAGGAGAAGAGGAGGAGGAGGGGGACGAGGAGGAGGAAGGAGCAAAAGGAGGAGGAGGGGCCAAAGGTTTTTCACTGTGTTGACCCCGGGTGCAAAAGAGAGTGGGTAAACCACTGGTGCCTTAGTACAAAATAAAGGTAGGACCACTACGTGCTAGTGATCACTGTATTCTTCGCTCCCAAACACATAAAAAGGAAAGAAAAAGCCCAGTTTCCCTTGAGAATGTCTATTTTTATAAAGCAGTAAAAATGGTCACTTTTCTTGAATCTTAACTCATGATCCTCATCTAATATTCCATGTGACAAAACAGAACTACAGATAAGGCACTTCTGCTCCATGCTGAAGTATGTTTTTCTCTAGAAAAGCCCTTGTATGGTTCCTTGGAGTTAGGAGCTGAGTGGGTCACTATTTTCACAGAATACCACTTTACACGAAAGAAAAAGAAATGAGGGACACACATTTATTTTCTTGCCAGTGATAGAAAACAGCAGACAGCAGGTGTCAATAGAGAAAATTGACTTTTCAAGTGAAAATTAGAATTTTAGAAAATGTGATTTTTTTTATTGGATAAGGAAACATTCCAACATTTCGTAGATCTGTCTGAAAAGTTCAGTGAATTAATATTTTCCTAATGACCACTAAATGATATTTGAAAAACCGTTTATGGTTTAAAAGATTCATCAGAGTGAAAAGCAAATCAATGGATTTTGGTAGAATAGGGTACATAAAACTTACGGACGTAATTTCAGAGCTCACAGCAACTAAAATAATGTGCCATTTTGTACCATTGGATCTAGTATCCAAGCCAAATATTTACAATAATCTGAAAATGTTAAAATACTCTTCCCTTTTCTTATTACATATCTGCCTGAAGCCCTATTTTCTTTATATATCTCAACCAAAAACAAAAACCCAAGAAAACAAAATTGCAGCAGATTGAATCCAGAAGCACATCTGAGTATATCTGTCTCCCATTAAGCCAGACGTTTGTAAAGATGTAAAACAATGCTATTTTTCTCACTATTTTTTATTTGTTTTGGAAAATAAAGATGTTTTCACAAAATATTCATGTTAACATGTGACACATTTAATTTTATTATTTTGACACGATTTAACATGTAAAATATTTTTAAACTTCTCATTTTGGGAGCACCTGGGTGGTTCAGTCAGTTAAGCGTCCGACTTCGGCTCAGGTCGCGATCTCATGGTTTATGAGTTCGAGCCCCGTGTTGGGCTCTGTGCCGACAGCTCAGAGCCTGGAGCCTGCTTTGGATTCTGTGTCTCCCTCTCTCTCTGCCCCACCTCTGTCTTTCTCTCTCAAAAATGAATAAATGTTAAAAAATTTTTTTAAAAACTTGTTTTTAATTCCCAACATGATAAACATTAACACATGGACCCACACATAAACATAAGCTGTTTGGGACTCTCAATCATTTTTTTTTTTAATTTTTTTTAACGTTTATTTATTTTTGAGACAGAGAGAGACAGAGCATGAATGGGGGAGGGTCAGAGAGAGAGGGAGCCACAGAATCTGAAACAGGCTCCAGGCTCTGAGCAGTCAGCACAGAGCCCGACGCGGGGCTCGAACTCACAGACAGTGAGATCGTGACCTGAGCCGAAGTCAGACACTTAACTGACTGAGCCACCCAGGCGCCCCAATCTCAATCATTTTTAAAAGTGTCCTGGGAGACTGACATTTAAAAGACTTCTAGTGAGTGGAAGGCACGCATACCTTTTAGAATCACAGAGACTTAGTTTTGTATCTTGGCTCTAGTCACTTACTAGACTACTAGCCTTGGTCAAGTTACTGGCTAGGAATTATGGCTTTAAAGGACCTGCCGCATTACCTAATACAGAGAAGACCCCTGATGTAACTGGCAGCTGTTACAATTATCACCACGGCCCTGTCTAGATTCTCTCTCTACAACTCTTGAGCTCCCTGACTTCAAGTATATACAATTACTGGGGAGTAAGCTATAATTTCCCACCAGGACAGTCATTCCCTCGGGTATAAAGTATCCATTGCCTACGACTTCGGTCTTCTGGCCTGACAGATTACCAGCTTGTCAGTCCCTGCAGCGCTCAATAAGTGCAACACCACCACAGTTCACTTGTTAACTAGCTGTATTTACACTGGTAAAGTGCAAAGACGGCCCGCAGAGGGGAAAGAGATGCTACGGCACATTTTAAGTCCCAGAGGATTAAGAGTATGGTTGGTTTCTGTCGCTCTGTGTGGGCTCTCAATGCTATACAAGTTAGCAGGCTGAACCCTCACAGAGTCGTCCTCTTTGGGGGATCTGGAGACACAGTCTCAAAGTTCTGATTCCTGGAGGGAGCTAGCCATGGGTGTGGGGAGAGCTCTCTGCTCTTTGGATCTGTTTATCTCTGACACCCTGAGCACCTCCTCCGTGAGACGCGGGACGACTTTGGCACAGACTAGGGAAAAGTAGGATAGAGATACAGGGAAAGGGTAGATTTGCTGTGGGTGACATTTGGGAAGGAAAGAGGTGCTTTTCATAGGCAAGTGTGAGGGCTTGAATGTGAACAATTGAGGAACCACTCAATGACTTTACTCTGATGATAGAAATGTGCCGCCTTCTGTCGGTTGTACATTAAAATGCTTTCCCATTTGGGAAGATACTTAGTCTGGGCTGGTTGGGTGAGTACCATACTGCTTTCCCTAGGAACTGACTAAAGTCATTTCCCATATTTTCTTCATATAATGATTCCACATTGTATGGATGGATTAGAAACTTCAGGGAGGATACAAATGTAGCCAAAACCCCAAAGTCACAGCATAGAGTAGAGTATACAATGGAGACTTTTTTTTTTATCTTGTACCAATTAAGAGGCCAGCAAATCACTTTTTGCAATAAACAGCAACATGAATTTAGACTTCATCTTCCATTAAGTCCTTGACCATGGTTAAGCATTGTGAATAGAGAAACACATCTGTAATGACTAACAATGGAAATTTAACCTTTTTCCCTCTGCCTCCACATAATATCTTTCTTAGCAAACTAAAATATATTACATAGTTACCAGAATGAAAGGGCCTCTAAGCATATATTGTAAATGGAGCTCAATAGTAGATAGTATGAGGCTAAAAGTAAATAAAATAGTTACAGGACAAGTCATGGAAAATAATTTAAATTCGTTGAATGATTTCCTCTTCAATTAGGAATGTGCCAGAAAAAAATATGTGGATTGTAGCATATTTTTAAATTTCCTGGAACATAGGAATGGAAAGAACTTGTTTTACTTTGAAAGTTGCTAATATCTTTGTAAGTCCCAGTAGAATTTAATCAATTTTCATAAATATCTACTGATGAAACTATAAATCACTTTCAGGCCCCCTCTTATAGGGGTGTACACACGAGACAACAAGATTTCATTTTTCACTCGCGGCCTACGCAAGAGATAAGAGCTTCCGGTTGATCGTCCCGTCGTTTGCTGTTTGCAATTCTAAAAATGAATCTCCTTAGTTACTTCCCCCTTAAGTAAAAAGGGAGACACAAATATTTAGTAACTTCTATCAATCACATTTTTCAAGCTTGAAGCGGTGTGGAAACAGTTTTTTCTTGATAAAAATATTACACTTTTTTTTTTAATGTTTACTTATCTTTGAGAGAGAGAGAGAGAGAGAGAGACAGCACGAGCAGGGGAGAAGCAGACAGAGTGGGAGACAAAGAATCGGAAGCAGGCTCCAGGCTCCCAGCTGTCAGCACAGAGCCCGATGCGGGGCTCGAACCACAAACAGTGAGATCTTGACCTGAGCTGAGGTCAGATGCTTAACCAACGGAGCCACCCAGGCGGCCCCAAAATGTTACACTTCTGAGTATTAAGTAAAGTACTATTCCAAAGTGGTGCAAAATAATATATTTATCAAACTCTATGAAAAATAAATGTGATAGCTATGTAGGAGCCTTCTGTTATATGTATTATTTGGCCGGCAGAATAAATCATGATCCAAATCTGGTGTATAGTGTACAATTTTAACTCAAGGTCACACTTCTAGACCAAAAGCAATTTTACATACCCTCCTTTGGAAGAAACTTCCTCTAACAGCTGGACCTCATCCCTACAGACTGTCTTCTGTTTCGCAATTAGAACTGTGCCACCCTAGTTTCCTTAGCCTCATATATTTTTCAAAACTTATGGCAGCTAGTTGAGTGCCAGACGTATGTTAGTGGAGAGGCTCTTAAAGATTAATTGCTTACTTTCTCTTCTTGGAAGCTATCTGTGAACTGAGAGTAGATAATGTTGGAAATTGTCATCTGATGAGTATATTTACAAGTACATAGGTTGTGGCCTCTTATCTACCCCAGACGGGGCTCATTTTACTGAGTGGTGAGCGTCTTTAGGTTTGTTCTGGGCAGTTTGGGTACTGTTGCATTGTCATTTAAAAAGTTACCATTACCCAGCTGCACTTAGGTTCTCAATGCCCTGGAAAGATGATTTTCTGTGTTTCCAGCTATGTCTTCCATCTACACCCTGCAACAGCCACGCTAAACCTATCCTACAATTCTAACCCTTTCCACCCATTCAGGGAAGGTTTATCTGTGTGTGTTTTCATCTCCTCCCATCTAGTCATGGACCCCGTGCATCAGTCCAGCCACTTTTAGTTAAAGAATCATTTCTAGTGCACAGCGTGTAAAAGACATTGAATTTGAGGTTATAAATACAAAGATGAAGACCACTGGGCTGGACTATAGATGAGCTAACAGTTGACTCTAAGACACTGGTAACTTCTGTATGGATGTATATAAGATACAACAGTAGCACAGATCAGCTGGAAACAAACCAGTTGCAGACAAACCAGTTGGAAAAAGGCTTATGAAGAGTCAGTACATAAGCTGAGACTTAAAAGGGCAATGAGTTTTTGCTGCCTGCCAGCTAAGAGTGGACTGCTTTGTCTTTCCCTAGAAATCCTGCTGTAAATTAAACAACTACCTTCTCTCTTTTTTTAAAATTTTTTAATGTTTATTCATTTTTGAAAGACAGAGACACAGAGCCCAAGCAGGAAAAGGGCAGAGAGAGAGAGAGAGAGAGAGAGAGAGAGAGAGAGAGAGAGAGGGAGGGAGGGAGGGAGAGGGAGACACAGAATCTGAAGCAGGCTCCAGGCTCTGAGCTGTCAGCACAGAGCCCGACATGGGGCTTGAATTCATGAACCATGAGATTATGACCTGAGCCGAAGTTGGATGCTCAGATGACTGAGTCACCCACGTGCCCCAAACAACTACCTTTTCTAAACCAAACATTTTCCAACTGTATTTAAGCACACAGTCCTTTCTGCACAGCACGGATTAGTCAACACAGAGGATACATGGAGATATTATAACTCTGCCGGGTAAACCCGAAGGCACCTCCTAGGATTCCTTGGGAGAACCAAACCCATGCAGCTATGAAGCTGCCGTTTCTAAAATACTCATTATACTGAAAATATTGTAACATTTTTATATCTTGGAAGAAAAACATGGGGAGAAAAAGAAAAATATTGTTACTTTTTTAAGTTCATTTTTTACAATTTATTAAAAATTTCTCAACGTCCCAGTCCTCTTTTTCTCAGACAAGATTCCTCCAGGGCTCTGTGAGGATACAGATGCTCAGAGGTGAGGTTCCAGCCCTGACTATTATTTTTCCTTCCTGGACCATGGTTTAGTTCATTTTTCATTTTACCAAAACTAAAGGAATTAATCTCAAGCACCTTCGGCAAAATAAAATTATTTTTGACAAGATGACTTGATATATTGTCATTTTCTTAGTTGTGTTTTATCTCTTTGTCTATTCCATTAAAATAGCTTGAGCCTTTTCATTGCCGTGCTCCGAAGTGTTTTCAGAAGCCACCCAGAGGCCACTGTCCTTCCTCGGTGTGTGAAGAAGGTCTTCCAAAGACAGGACCAGAGAGAAGAAAGCCTTGAAAACAGGAGAAGAGAAGACGCAATGATCTCCTCGCAAAGAGGTGTGATGTGAGCAGGACTCACCTGTAGGTCTGCGGCAGAGAGAAAACGGGAGATAGAGATGTGGCTGAAGAGGGCCGTGGGAGGACCAGGACCCTAGACACTACGACCTATGACCCTAGACACTACGATTTGGCCATTCCAGAGATTCAAGGGCCTCAAGAGAGTTTCAGGAGTGGCTCCAATGACCTGACTGCAAGTTATGACCCGCGCCAGTTATAAGATAGCTGCAAATTATTTTAAAACGGTTCTGTCCAGACAGTATAATGAGCATGGAGATGGTAAAGGTAGGCCCTTGATGCAGCCAATTACCCCGTTCAGGGATTCCTAAATCAATAATCCTATTAGAAAGCGGGGCTGCTACCAGGTCACGATCTCGCGGTCCGTGAGTTCGAGCCCCACGTCAGGCTCTGGGCTGATGGCTCAGAGCCTGGAGCCTGTTTCCGATTCTGTGTCTCCCTCTCTCTCTGCCCCTCCCCCGTTCATGCTCTGTCTCTCTCTGTCCCAAAAATAAATAAACGTTGAAAAAAAAAATCTTAAAAAAAAGGAAAAAAAAAGAAAGCGGGGCTGATAGAGCTCTTTGAGAAAGCCTAGATTCCAGCCAAGGTAACTCTGAGTGTTTCCATCATTTTGATCTTTGATGAACACCAGTGACCTTAAGTAACTATCTTAATGAATTTTGCAAAACGTACTTCCATTGATAAATTAGAGTTCTGTTAATCAGCGTAACTACAGCTGGGTTCTCTTTTGGCGAAACTACTCTTTCAAATATGTGGGTTTTAAAATATTTTAGAAAATATCTTACCCTGAATGAGGAGGGTTTGAGACTTTAATTAAAGTCTTTTTTTTTTTTTTTGAAAGTTTATTTATTCTGAGAGGGAGGGAGAGAGAGCGAGGAGGGGAGGAGCCAAGAGACAGGGAGACACAGAATCCCAACCAGGTTCCATGCTGTCAGTATGAGCCGGACTCGGGGCTCAATCTCACAAACCCTGAGATCACGACCTGAGCCAAATCATGAGTCGGACGCTTAACCCACTAAGCCACCCAGGTGCTCCTCTAATTGAAGTCTTGTAGTCTGTAACCATGGGATGGGAACCCAAGGCATGATCACTAAATGGTTTTGTATTAGGTCACTGAGTTGGAGACTTCTGACTATAGGGGTAACGAATCCTTCCTCTAGGCAGAATCCTGGAGTCTGCCTGAATGATATTTTGTGCAAAACAGATTGGATCCCTTACATGGAGAGCTGGCACGTCATCAAGTGGTATTTTCTTGTTTAGTTGATAAAAAGTTAGCATGGGTGTGCATGCGTAACAGACTTCACCTGAGACGTGCTATTGTTACAATGCTCCATCGACTTTGTGGGGCAGGTGCTGACCCTCACCCACACAAAACTGTGGTTGCTACCACTTGATCCACAATATGCAAACAATTGGTTGAAGTCCATTCAGAATCTCAATTCAATTGAGATTGTCAACTCTAGGGGACTCTGACATGACTGACTCCAAGGGGTAGATGGTAGTGGGGGAGCTGTGTGGGGCTCAGTGTTTACAGTTTCCTTTAGGTGTCTTCATCGAACAGTGCCGTGTTAAAGGACACCACTTTCGTCTGCCTCTTGTTGGTCTACTGGCATAGTTCTTAGGCTTGGATAGTCCCTATGATTGTTAGTTCAAATGCCAGTCATAAGGTTTAGATGGTAGTATGCTACGTTTGTAAATATACATTATTAGCAGTGTTACACATTTGACAAAGTAGCTGGGATGTAGGGCACAGGAGGCCGACCCCAGAACAGCCAAAGTCTCCCTTATCTCTGAGGCTAAAAAACCCATTTCTCTTCCTATGTGTGAAAACGATTTATGAGGAGAAAAGAAAGTAAATATCTAACTGTGAGTATGTGACTAAGTGGTTCACGATAGGTAGACACTGTCAGAAAGTAGCAGATGGCTGGTGTGGTGGAGAAAAGTCTAAGGTAGCCCCCCAAAATGCCAGCCTCTTGACTATACCTTCTTCTCATTATATTAGGTATCACTGTGAAGGGATTTTACAGATGTAATTAAAGTTCCCAATCAATTGACTTTAAAATAGGGATTGCACAGAAGGGGCTATTAAAACAATATCCTAGAAGGCTGTAAATTGGCTGTCTTTCAGCTCAACAGTGGGATCAAATGTCTTTGAATGAGAGGAGTTATTATGAGATTCTGAAGACTGTCCCAATATCAAAGCCCAAATTAATCACAGCAACTGCTTATTTATTCACTGACCCAATAAATGCATTTAATGTCTAGAATGCAATAAAAATTAAATATAAAATACAATAAACTCATAAGAAATGTGCAATTCTATTTTTACTACTGGCATAGTTATAGAGTGAGGTGGCTTATTTTTCATTCGCTAAAGATACGACTTAAAAAGAGGGTAAGATGTCAGAGTAAAATCTAGTAAGTCGCATTTAACACCATTTATGAGTTACCTAAATAGCTGTTTCTAGGATGAACCAGTTCCTGATTGCTCACAGAAAATTTTCCATTATCCTCTCGTGTCTCTGCACATTTTACAAGCAAGGAGCTAACTACCCTTTTGTCTCCAACTATCTTTTCAAAGATGTGTGTATGGTAATCAGCCTTGAAAAACAGAGCGTCTCCATTTAGAGCAGAGGGCAGATTTTCTTTCTGCTAAGTGTAATAAAGATAATTCTTTCTTCCAGAACAAAGGACAGGTTTCCTTTTGTCCACTGTAAGGTGTTGGGGTATATGTTCTCAGCTGGGATGCAAATGTACCCTGTGTGAGCCCCCCTACCCCCCATGTAACTCGGGGAGCTAGGAATATCAACATATATACACCCTACTCATGCTGCCTTGTGTATACTAAACTGTCTCAAGTTCAAGAGTCTTGTCTCTTCTGCCAGCATCAAGGAAACTGTGGCAGAATAACTGCTTAACTACAGCTTAAAATCCACCAGCTTTCAAAGTCTTTGACACTGATGAACTTACAACACAAGTGATTCATGGCACACTGTAGGTGTCTCCTAGTTTACAAAAAGCAGTTTTGGTAAAAAGTAACTAATGTGTTTTTCCTCATTGATTTGTATACAATATATAATGACATGAATTTTCTACATCAATTTCTAGATGCACAATTTATTTGTAAACATTAATATGCATATTTTCAGGGGTGCCTGGGTGGCTCAGTTACGCATCCAACTTTGGCTTAGATGTTGATCTCACCATCTGTGAGTTTGAGCCCCGTGTCGGGATCTATCCTGACAGTTCAGAGGCCAGAGCCTGCTTCGGATTCTGTGTCTCCCTCTCTCTCTCTCTGCCCCTCCCCCCCCAAAATAAATAAACATTAAAAAAAAATTAAATGCATACTTTCAAAACCTTCAAAACCTTAACAAAATATTATCTTCTGCAGTCCCTTGGTATCTGGCTTCAACCACGTCTCTCACTTTTATCAACAAGGAGGAGAAGAATGAAAGAATGTGCTTTGCTCATTTATTTCTAGTTGCCAAAATTGGGGGGGGGGGGGGGAAAGACGTGCCTTTTCCAAACCGACCTTGTTGGATAATTAGAGAAACAAAATATTCTTAATTTTCCTTAATAGATGCTCTCTCACATTCCTTACAAGAAGACTATTAGTTTTCTCCAGCACTTATTGCAGGAAAGAGGTCTCAGAACATTAACGAAGGTGAGAACGAATAAGATACAAACCGGGATTTGAAGCACATATTCCACTCCAGTTCAGTTTAGTTGTGAACTGACCTTTGTAGATGGAAAACCTTGCATTCTACATATACGTTTCACCAAGTACTATGTCAGAAATAGAGTGTTGTAAAGCTGTTGACTCTGTAGACATAATCGTTTTGGACCTATTTACTAAACTGAGTCTTTAACAGCGTGGTCAGCTGATGGTGTAGATATGTACCTGGCCCTTCTCTGGAACCAATTAATGCTACTAAAAATCTGGGAAATATACTTGCCTGCCCTGCAAGTATAGTGCCAAACCATGAGAAACTCTTAAAAACTGAGCATAAACTAAGGGTTGATGGGGGTGGGAGGGAGGGGAAAATGGGTGATGGGCATTGAGGAGGCACCTGTTGTGAGCCTGGGATGAGCACTGGGTGTTGCATGGAAACTAATTTGACAATACATTTCCTATTTAAAAAAAAAGCATAGTGTTAAAAAACCAGTCCTTTTGTTTTGGTTTGCTTTCTTTGGCCTTCTAAATTGCTCATTACTGAGTCCCCAGCAAGTCTAAAACATAATGATCTGGGGGAGTTTCTAAGGACAAGAAAACATAAAAACATTCTCACCTTTTCAACTAAATTGAAAAACATCCTAAGAGCTCATTGTAGGTTATATGACATACTCCATAGCCTAGGAAGTTACACAGGGTTTGGGTTTTGTCTACTGGTTTCGCTTTGTTTTATTTTTTAGAAGATACTCTTCTGAAAAAAATGAGAGAGAGAGAGAGTGTGGGGAGACACAGAGATAAGAGACAGAGACAGAGAGAGGAAATGATACTTTCTGGAAAGCAAGCATTATCACCTTCTACAATCATGACAAGGTTGTTACTCCTTAGCAGGTACTTGGTCGCTGTTACAGGTGTTTTACTTACTAGAGAAGATTGATATTTTTCCTGGGAATCTGGAGTCCTGGGACCTCACCACTGCAGATGTTTATTACCTATATCATCAGTATTCCATTTGTCAGTCATAGAAGAAGCCGTTACTCTTCTGGAAGCTTGTTTTTTTTTTTTTTAAGTTTATTTATATATTTTGAGGAGAGAGAATGAGAGAGCAGGGGAAGGGCAAAGAGAGAGGGAGAAGGAGGGAGAGAGAGTGAATACCAAGCAGGCTCTGCACTGTGAGCACAGAATCCGTTGTGGGGCTCAATCCCAGGAACCCTGAGATCCTGATCTGAGCTGAAAGCAAGAGTTGGATGCTTAATGGACTGAACCACCTATGTGCCCCAGAAGCTTGTAATTAAACTATACTTTTCTTTTACATCCTTGATAATCCCTAGAAGACCGTGGGTCTTGGAGAAATGTTCAAATATTGGATAAAATATTGCATTGGCTTTAAACTCTCAAGAATCTTATGAATAATCCTTTCTTTCACAGCCCAACAAAGATGAAGAATATAACCCTACAAGAAAAGGTGCTCTTTGGAACAGACATTCCGAAGGAGGAGGAGAAGGTTTGCCAGCTGTAAAGACTTCAAATCCTTTTCTGTCTTTACCCCCTCCCCCCCCCCACTGTGAGGAGGTGATGAGTTAAATGAACTATCAGCACATAAATAAGACTTATGACATCTTTTACAGCTCTGAGGAGTTTGAGCCTTCATCACTGTCTTATTCCACCCTGATTTTACTCCTACAGCAAAGAGAAAAAGGAAGTTTTTGTAGCTGAGCTATCAGAGTATTTCTTTTATAAGAAATACTCCAAACTATGAATCTCATTCAATCACTTGGGGGTGGTGCTAATGAGGTCAAGTCTACAAATTTGGACTCCACCTGAGCCAGTTACTTGGCAGGCGATCACCTCAGTATTTGTTGCTAGAAACTTTGTAAAAATGTACAACTTTTAATTTATTTAGTTATTAGTTTAACTACATTTGTGGTTACCCACTGTTTATCCCCCATTGTCCCCCCATTGTGTGGGGCCATAACAGTGTAATAGTGATTGAGGTCACTGTGATCCCAGCTATATGGGATTTATAGTGAGGGAGATAAAAAACAAACAAACAAACAAACAAACGAGTGGACAGCTGAGCTAGAAATAATTTAGTGAACAAGCAAAATGATATGACAGAGGATAATAAGAGGGATACCTGCACCTACACAAGACAGAACAAGCTAAGAAGTCCTTGCTGGGGACCCTACTTTTAAGTTGGAACTTCAAAGATGAGAAGGACTCAGCTACGGGCAGAGCAGGATATTGTAGGGGAGTGTGCTCCAGATAGGGAGACAGAGCTTGCTGTGTTAGAGAAGCTAAAACAGGGACGAGGTGACTTCTATGGATTAAGCATAAAAGGAAGTGAATGGAAATGAGGTTGGAGAGAGGAGCATGAGCCAAACTATCTTGGGTCTAGCAGACCTCAAAGACCGTCTTGGACTTTAAGTTCAATAAGGAAACTGATGGACCTTTAAGTAGACCCACTCTATGTGCTAAAAGGATGAGTACTAAGAGTAGAAATCAGAAGTTAGAGGAGACTATGGTTGACATATTCTTATTGACCCCCACAGGTCCTCTCTCCACCTTTATTCCATCCTCCCGGGCCCTAGGAGGCTGACCACACAGATTTGCAACACTAAGAGCATCTCCTTGCGGCTTCCAGTTCTACTTGGCCAATGGGGACTGTGGGCAGGAAATGAGAGAAAGGGAGGAGAGTACAATCAAAGCATTTGCTCCCCTGGCTTATTCTCTGCTAGGTTGCCAAATCTGGCCATGGCCCTCTTTTGGAGGCCAATGTACCTGCACTATGGCCCTCATTGCTCACCTCTCTGTCCAGCTTCCAAAAACCCTTTCTTGACCCTTGTCCCCTTGTTACTAGTCCCCTTGTACTATCTCTTGCTGCCAGAGCTTTGTAAATATAATCCCTTTATGAAACTTGCTTCAGTTACGAAGCTCAAATATCCCACATTTCTATCTGGGAACCTACATCCCCAGGCCATTATAGTATTTCAGGCAAGAGAAAAAGAGGGCATGGTGTAAGGGAAAGGTTCTGAAGACAGAGAGAGTTAGATTGATTTGAGAATGTATTCTGGAGTTAGAATCATAGGATTTTTTGAAACACATGAAGTGACACATAAGAAAAGGGAGGGCAAACCCAGGACAAACCCATTTGACTGGATGATTCCAGCCGAAACAAGGGAATAGACAGTAATAGCACTTACTTCTAAGGGAAAACTGGAAGTGGAACAGGTTTGGAGGGTACAAAAAGGGCAAGAAAAGGTCAGTTGAAGGTCTGGTGAGATATCCACGTGGAAATACCAAGTAGTAGTTAAATAAATAACTTTGGATATCGGGGGAGGTCATGACTGTACGTCTCATATTCTTCACCTCATCAGTGGTTATCTGAAGCTTCCTGGATGATTGTGGTTGGAGAGAAGGCTGAGGTCTCAATGCTGGGTCAAGGATTAAAGATGGCACCAGCAACCGAGAATGAGGAGTAGCTGGCAAGGTAACATGTGAAAGGTAACACAGAAAGCCCAAAGGAAGAATGGTGGAAGAATCTTCGAATTGGTCAACAATTGCAGATGGTTTGAATCTGATGAGAGTGGACAGATATTTATTGGATTTTGCTGGTCATTTCGACCATAGTAGTTTCTGTTGCACGTTGTGACCAAACCAGACTGCAGTAATTTGAAGAGGAACTGGGGAAAAGGAAGTAAAAATATCATTTGCAAGTAACGCTTTTGGCAAATTATTTATGAAAGCAAGGAAAGAGATCGAGAGACAGTTGGTATGAGAGAAGCAAGGAAGATTCGTTTTGTTGTTTTCTGAGATGGTTAAGTATGGATGAGAATAATTTCAGAGTAGAGAGGAAGTAACTAACGCTGATAGAGAAGCAAAGAGATGACTAGCAAAATCTTTCAAAAAGTGAGAGAGATTCAGGGCAGGAGAGGAGGGAATGGCCTTTGTTTTGCTCTGTTTTTTAAGTTTAAGTAACTTAAAAAAAATTACTTGATTTTGTCCAAAGCACATAGGGAAATTTCCAGATATTATAATAAAGAGAATTACACAGTGTATGTCTTAAAATAATCATTATCATTAAGTCAGAAAATGATGGAACAACAGAGAGTCCATAATCAATAGATATTTTCCCTTTCTGCAAGTGCAGCATGATCTTAGAATTGATGGATAGCACTAGGGAAGCTTTATTTGTTGTTGCATGGCCTTCCCTAAGCAATAAAACAAATAAAGTTAATTTTTCCTCAGTGTTCAAGGCACATAGATCCACAAAGCATTACATGTTTTCGATAATTGTGCTGTGTTCCTCACTCAAACTTTTACTACTTCATTTTTCTATCTGCATCATTTAGCTTTATATTTGTCTCATAGCATACTTTAACTTTAGTTTAAAAAGCTCTCAACAAAAGCTGCAAAAAACCCCCAAAGAGCCAGCAGAATGCCAACATTGTTTTATTATTTTTTTTCAATATATGAAGTTTATTGTTAAATTGGTTTCCATACAACACCCAGTGCTCATCCCAACAGGTGCCTTCCTCAATGGCCATCACCCACTTTCCCCTCCCTCCCACCCCCTACCGACCCTCAGTTTATTCTCAGTTTTTAAGAGTCTCTTATGCTTTGGCTCTCTTCCACTCTAACCTCTTTTTTTTTTCCTTCCCCTCCCCCATGGGTTTCTGTTAAGTTTCTCAGGATCCACATAAGAGTGAAACCATATGGTATCTGTCTTTCTCTGTATGGCTTATTTCACTTAGCATCACACTCTCCAGTTCCATCCACGTTGCTACCAAGGGCCATATTTCATTCTTTCTCATTGCCACGTAGTACTCCATTGTGTATATAAACCACAATTTCTTTATCCATTCATCAGTTGATGGACATTGAGGCTCTTTCCATAATTTGGCTGCCAACATTGTTTTGAAGTACTATTTCAGTATCCAAAGAAAATTCAAAGAGCTTTATTTGATATGAATACTATATTGAGCCAGAAAAACTGTTCTCCCAACAGGGAAATTTCAACCTGAAAGTGGTAGGAAGCTCAGAAGCTTCTTCTTATGGGGTGGGAGGTACAGGGGGTGGGGCGGATGGTTAGAAAGTGACAATGAGGAAGTTATCAAATCTTTACAATGAAATGGGAGTTTCCAGACAGCAGGGGATTGGTTGAAAGTGATTATCTTATACCATTTTCAGGAGACAACTTAAGTTTCCTTTATGATTATTAGAGGCATTTGCAAGAAATAATCTAAATTTAATCTCACTTATAGGGGCCCCTGGGTGGCTCAGCTGTTTAGCCTCCGACTTCAGCTCAGGTCACCATCTTCCAGCTCCTGAGTTTGAGCCCCACTTGGGGCTCTGCGCTGACAGCCCAGAACCTGGAGCCTGCTTGGATTCTTTGTCTCCCTCTCTCTCTGTCCCTCCCCCCAAGTGCTAGCACTCTCTCTCTCTTTCTCTCTCAAAAATAAACATTAAAACAAACAAACAAAAATGAATCTCACTTACATTCATAAAATAAGTTAGATTAAGTTTTGCTTATACAGCTAAACTGATTTTCCCTGCTTGGGAAACTTGTAAGTCTGGTCTCCATTTTATTGTATTCTGACCTAAGTAATTTGACAGAAAGAGATCCTAGAAGTCTTTTTGTTTGAATATTTATAAATGAAAGCTTATTAACATGACTGAGTATTTACTCTGTTTCTAATGATCATTTTGCTAAAAAAGTAGACTTCAAATTTTGTTTCCCAAATGTTTCTTTTCTATAGCATCAATTATTTTGGATCTTATCTTTAGAAAAAGTATCAAATATCCCTAAGCACCCTGTTTGAGAGAAGCACCCTGTTTCACAATGATGTGAACAATCCTAACACTACTACTCACACTACTAAAGTATACACTTAAAAATGGTTAAGGAGAGCCTCAATGGCTCAGTCAGTTAAGTGTCCAACTCTTCATTTTGGTTCAGGTCATGATCTCATGGTTTGTGAGTTCCAGCCCCATCTTGGGCTCTGCGTGGACAGCATGGACGCTGCGCGGGATTCTCTCTCTCTGCCCCTCCCCCCACTCTCTCTCTCAAAATAAATAAATAAAAACTTTTAAGAAAACGGTTAAGATGATAAACTCCATGTTGTGTTTTTTACCAGAACAAAAACAAGTAACTGAAAAACAACTAGAAATACAGAAATAGAGGGTAAAGAAAATGAAGATAAAGCACGTATATACTGAAAACTGCTTTTTTTTGTTACATGATTTAATACCTTAAGCAATATTTTGAATATTTGATTTTTATTGATCTAGTATAATATGACTCACAGGCGTGGCAACTGGGATTTAGATCCAAGTGTACCTGCCTCCAGATCTATGTTCTCTGTGTTATATGATGCTGCTGGGAAATGACTTCAGGAAATATTTACCAAAGGTGTTATTAGATAATTTTATGATATTTTATTTTGTGAAAGGGTATAATCTAGCTACATCCATATATCACCAGTCACCTTAAGTGCAAATTTAGTTAATTTTTGTTCCCTGAACACATTCATTGGGATTAGAAAATTTCAGGTGTGCCTGGGTGGCTCAGTCAGTTGGGTATCTGACACAGTACTTATGTTTTTGTGACTGATTTATTTTTCTTAATGTGTTGAAAGTTTATTCATGCTGTACCACATTACAGGATTTCCTTCCTTCTTAACGCTGGTCATATTCCACTGTATGTATATTCCACATTTCTTCTGTCTATTCATCTATCAATGGATATTTGGTTTGCTTTCCCCCTCTTCTTTATTATAAATAGCACTGCTATGAACACAGGTGTGCAAATACCTCTTTGAAACCCTGTTTTCAATCCTTTGGGATATATACCCAGAAGCAGGATTGCTCGATCATATGAGAGTTCTATTCTCAATTATTTAAGGAACCTCCATACTGTATTCCATTGCAGTTAGACCATTTTAAAATCCTACCAACAGAGCACAAGGATTCCAATTTCTCCACATCCTTACCAACACTTGTTATTTTCTGTTTGTTTATTTGTTTTTACGTAATGGCCATCCTAATGGCTGTGAGGTGATACCTCACGCAGTTTTCATTTGTATCGCTCTGATGATCAGTGATGCTGGGTATCTGTTCATATCTTTGCCTACCATTCATATATCATCTTTGGAGAAATGTCTTTGCCTATTTTTTAACTGGTTTAATTTTTTTTGTAGTTGAGTTGTAGGACTTCCTTATATATGCTAAATACTAACCCCTTATTGGATATATAATTTGCAAATATTTTCTCCCATTCTGTAGGCTGCCTTTAATACTACTGATTGTCTCCTTTTGATGTACAAAAGTTCTTAAGTTTGATGTAGTCCCTCTACTCTATTTTTGCTTTTGTTATCTGTGGTTTTGATGTCATATCCAAGAAATCATTGCCAAGTTAAATGTCATGAGGTTTTTCCCCTGTTTTCTTCTAGGCATTTTAGAGTTTTAGGTCTTACCTTTTGATCTTTAATTCATTTTGAGATAACTTTGTTTATGACATAGGATAATGGTCCAACTTAATTCTTTTGTATACAGATATCCAACTTTCTGAACACAATTTTTTGAGGACACTTTCTCCACTGAGTGATCTCAGCACTCATATCAAAGCTCATTTGATCATATAGATTAATTAGATCTATATTAGATCTATTAGATTAATGTGATTAGATCATATAGATTAATCACAAAGATTAATTTCTTGGGTCTCTATTCCATTGGTCTATTTGCCTTTATGTCAGTACAACACTATTTTGTTTACTGCAGCTTTGAAATCAAGAAGTTTAAGTGCTCCAACTTTATTTCTCTTTTTCTAACTTGTTTTGGCTATTTGGAATCCTTTGGTATTTCATACAAATTTTAGGAAGAATTTATTTCCGTAAAACATGCCATTGGGATTTTGATAATTACATTAAATGTAAATATTGCATTGGATAATACAGACATTTTAACATTATCAAGCCTTTCAATTTATTAATATGAGACACCTTTCCATTTATTGTGTCTTTTTAAATTTCTTTCAGCAACGTTTGTAGTTTTCAGTGTACACGTCTTCCACCTCCTTGGTTAACAATATTCTTAAGTATTTTGCTCTTATTCATGTTATTGTTAGTGGAATTGTTTTCTTAATTTCCTTATAAGGTAGATTGTTGTTAGCGTACAGAAACCTAACTGATTTCGTATGTCGATTTTGTAACCTGCAACTGTGCTAATTTGTTAATTACTTCTAACATTTGTGCATGTGTGTGTGTGGAGGGGGGATTTTTAGGGTTTCCTATATATAAGACGTCATCTGAGAACAGAAATAATTTTACTTTCTCATTTCCACTTTGGATACTTTTCATTTCTTTTTCTTGCCTAATTGCTCTGCTTAGATCTCCCAATATTATAATTGAATAGAAGTGGCAAGAATGGGCTTCTTTGCCTTGACTGCTGAGGAAAAGCTTTCAGTCTTTCACCAGTGAGTATCATGTTAGCTGTGGGATTTTCATAAATGGTCTTCATTATATCAAAGTGGTTTCCCTTTGTTCCTAGTTGGTGTTTTTATCACAAAAGGGTGCTGAATCCTGTTAAATGCTTTTTCTCCATCAATTGAGAGGATCATATAATTTTTATCCTTCATTCTGTTAATGTGGTGTATTGCACGAATTGATTTTCATATGTTGAACCATCCTTGCATTCCTAGAATAAATTCCACTTTGTTAAGGTGTCTAATTCTTTTAATGCATTGTTAAAGTCTCCTTATTAGCATTTTGTTAAGGATTTTACATCAATATTCATCAGAGATATTGGTCTGTAGGTGTTCTTTGTTTGCCTGGTTGGGTTTTTTGTTTGTTTGTTTTTGTCTTGTTTTGTTTTTGTTTATATAAGTATCTTTGTCTGGTTTTGGTATCAGAGTAATGTTGGCCTCCTAGAATGAGCGTGTAAGTATTCCTCCTGCTTCTGTTGTTTTGGATTGGTGTTTCAAGTGTTTCAGAATTGGCACTAACTCTTCTTTAAATGTTTGGTAGAATTCTCCAGTGAGGCCATCTGATCTAGGTCTTTTCTTTATGGGGAGATTTTAGATTCCTGAATCAATCTCCTTTCTTGCTATTGATCTGTTCAGACTTTCTATTTTTTATGATTCATTTTTGGTAAATTGTGTGTTTCAAGGAATTTGCCCATTTTTTTCAGTTTATCTAAATTGTCGGAGTACAATTGTTCATAGTAGTCCCATAATCCTTTTCATTTCTGTGGCATCAGTTGTAATGTATTGTCTTTCATTTCTGATTTTAATTATTTGGAGTCTTCTCTTTTTCTGAGTATAGCTAAGGGTTTCTCAATTTTGTTTATATTTTCAAAAAATTAACTCTGGTTTTGTTGTTTTCTATGGTTTTTCTAGTCTATTTCAGTTATCCCTGTGCTCTAGTCTTATTTTTTCCTGCTAACTTTGAGTTCAATTTTTTTCTTCTAGTTTCTTGAAATGTAAAGTTAAGTTGCTGATTTGATATCTTCTTTTTAAATGTATGCATTTATAGCTATAAAGTTCTTTTTTAGCACTGCTTTCAGAGAATTACATGTTTTGGTATTTTGTGTTTTCATTTACACTTCTCTCAAGGTATTTTCTACTTCCCTTGTGACCTCTTCTTTGACTTACTGGTTGTTTAGTATACTGTTTAATTTCCACATATTTGTAAATTTTCTAGTTTTACTTATGCTATTGATCTCTAGTTTTATTCCATTGTTAACAGAAAAAGGCATTTTATATGATTTGAAGTTTCTTGAATTTGTTAAGACTTGTTTTCTGTCTCAACATGTGGTGTATCATGCAGAATATACCATCTGCACTTGAGAGCAATGTATATTCTATTGTTGTTGGGTAGAGTGTTCTAAAGTCTAGATGGTCTATAGTGCTGTTCAAGTCCTCTATTTCCTTATTGATTTTCTGTCTGGTTGTTTTACTCATTATCAAAAGTGGGATGTTGAAGTTTCCTACACTTATCATGTTCCTATCTATTTCTCTCTTCAATTTTATCAAAGTTTTCTTCATATATTTAGGAGTCTCAGAGGTTCGATGCATAAATATTTATAATTGCTATATCTTATTGGTGAAGTGACACTTTTATCATTATATAATGGCCTACTTTGCCTTTTATAAAAGCTTTTGATTCAAAGTCTAATTTGTCTGATATTAGCATAGCCACCCTTCCTTTCCTTTGGTTACCATTCTCATGGAATATCGTTTTCCATCCTTCTACTTTCCACCTATGTGTATCTTCAGATCTAAAAGGAGTCTCTTATGGACAGCATATAGTTTAACTCTGTTTTGTTTTTTTTTTTAATCCATTCAGTCAATCTATGCCTTTTGATTAGACAGTTAATCTATTCACATTTAAAGTAACTACTACCCTTACTGTCTTCTTTTGTGTTTCATTGATTTTTTTGTCATGACATGCTTTGTTCCCTTCTCATTTTCTTACTGTATATTTTATAGAGAATGTCTTCATGGTTACCACTGTAATTATGTGAGACATCTTGAAGTTATAACATGTTATTTCAGATTAACTTCAATCACATACAATACTCCCTTCATTTTTAGCTCCACCACTTCTGCAGTTTATATTATTGCTACCAGTATATCCATTAACATAGATTTATGTATGGTTTTTGTTTTTGTCATTTAAATTCTCTGCACTAAAGTTTTAATGGCACAGGTTACTACATTTGTCCAGGTACTTACCTTTACTGGAGAACCTTATATTTATGTATGGGTTCATGTTTCTGCTACCATCTTTTCATTTTACTTTTTTTTTTTAGTTTGTTTATTTATTCCGAGAGAGAGAGAGAGAGAGAGAGAGAGAGAGAGAGAGAGAGCACAAGTAGGGGAAGGGCAAAGAGAGAAGGGGAGAGAGAGAATCCCAAGCAGGTTCTGCACTGTCAGTATACAGCCCAATACAGGGCTTGAACTCATGAGTTGTAGTATCATGACCTCAGCCGAAACCAAGAGTTAGATACTTAACCAACTGAACCACCCAAGCATCCCCCTTTCATTTTACTTTGATAGACAGGTCAATCAAAGACTTTGAAAAGCAGGTCTAATGATAATGAGCTGCCTCAGCTTTTCCTTATCTGAAAAAGTCTTAATTTTTCCTTTATTTTTAAGGAACAATTTGCTATATACAGTATTCTTGGTTGACAGTTTTTTCTCTTTAAATACTTTGCATATAATTATCCCTCTCCCTTTTCGCTTGCAAAATTTCTGCTGAGAAATCCTTTGATAATTTTATGGATTATCCTTTGAAGTATCCCCAGGCTCCCTTTCATATATAAACTTATTCTGAAAGCTAATAAATTGTTACTTAATAACTCAAGTTCTGATGAATCAGATCAGCATCCCTCCTGCATTGGGTAAATAAGTCATAGGAGGCTATGAAAGATGCATTGGAAGTCTTGCTTTTATGGACAGAGGCGATAAATGGGCAAAAATATTTCCTTCTCCCTCTCAGTTTACTTTAAATGGGATTTGTCTGTCTGTCTGTCTATCTATCTATGTATCTATGTATCTATCTATCTATCTATCTATCTATCTATCTATCTATCTATCTATCTTAGAGACCATAATTGATTGGTTTATTAAGGGCCAGTTAACTCATGTGGAAAGGAAGCTTGAAAGGTATTTAAGCAAGGAAGAAATCCTCTGCTAGTTATGTAGGTCACTATATTTCCAGGTTTATGCTTAATCTACATGGCCACCAAATGGAAGGATAGACAAGGAAGCTTTAGCTTTTATAGATATTTAAATTCCTAATAGTTATACTGGAATTTATGCAGAATTTATGGCTATAGCACTCTTCTCAAGACCATCAATATCTTCTAGTGTCATCACTCTTTGTATTATTAGGTATAAATCAACCCAGGTAGAAGTTTTAAATGGTTACTTGATTAGAAATTGAAAGCCAATCAACTCTACTATATTGTTTGGATATCTCAGAGCTGAAAGCTTTTTTCTTTCAGCTTATGGATTATAAATGTGGTCTCAAACTCACAGATTCTTTGATATGCATCACTCTATTTGAAATAATTAATAAAGTCATCTCCTCATTGATGATGTGCCAACAGCATGACGATATGGGGGAATCCATTGTTTTATATTATTTTACCATAAACAAGATATTTGCTTATGATTGTAGATATTATTGAATTTACAAATCCCTTAGCAACATCCTTATAAGTGAATTGTTTTTATAAAGCTGTGGAAACATCTTAACCAACAATGAATTTACATTAATTAGAAATATACTGTCCCCCCACTCCTTTTCTGAGATCATTTTGGTCTGCCCAAGATCTAGCTCCAGAAAATTTCATGTTTAATTTTTAGTCATATTTTGGCAAAACAGAGATACTCACATGGTTGCCAAGTTGGGCCAGATGGAAAAGTTGATCTGATGGCATTACAGCTTCAATATCTTCATTTCCAAGTGTTTTGCTAATCTTCCCTGTGTCCCACCCCACTCACTGTCTTCATACAAAGTCACACCAGAATGTGTGTCCCTCTGCATGAAGGACCCCCAAACTGGTAAGAATGCCATCTTCACCTGACAAATGGAGCTCTGTTGCTGAATGCCCTCCGATAAATACCAGGAAGTAGTTGTGTGAAACAGACAAAAAAAATCTTAAGAATGATTCATACAATTCATATGGCCTGGTAGAAATAAAGATAGATTTTTACTAGTAGAATCTTTTAGTAGATTTTGCCTTTTAGTAGAATCTTTACCTTTTCATTGATGTTGTCTTTTGATAGATACAACTCAAATATCTATAAAGCTTGAACACTCAGTTTTGTTTCTGGCATGTTTGGGATTCATAATGAGTTTTAATAACAATAAACACTGAAGTAAAAGAAAAACATTTAACTGAGTACTGTCATTATATCATACAGATATATCTGTAGAATTTTGCCAAAGTTCCTTAGAAAATGGATTGAATACTTACTACCATTTTCAGTATAACTCTCAGAAACATAATTTTCCAATAGTAAAAATTTCCTTCCCTCTAAAATCTTGGAAAGTTTTTTAAAAAGTGATTATTCACAGGAACACTTTAAAGACACTTCTTACAAAATCCATTTCACTGGATAATTCCCCATAGACTGCATTGACTTTAGAGAGTTTCTGAGTGCTTGCTTTAAAAATGTGTGTCACTGCAGTGGGGATGAGTTTAAAGGTTAACACAAGTTTGGAATCTTTTTGCTAAATTAATTTTATAAAATTTATTTTCAATTTTTCTGGTTAAAAGGCCTTTCCTTTTCCTTTTTTCCACTTTCATTAAAATACTAAACCAGCGATTGTCAAAATTCATTACCCTCTTGTCATCAAGGCTTTAAGCTTTATCTAAAACTAGCACCACTTCAGAGTCTTTCATAGTAGATAAGCAAAATACTTAACAGAAGAGAAACCTTCCTTGGGACCAGTCTTCTTCAATCTTAGGGTCCTTCTCATATATATCTCTGGTAGAGTAAAGATAGCTCGTATTCTCATTCCCTGAAAAATAGAGTCTATTTAGGTTCTGTCAAAGTGTTTGTTTTCCATCATTCCTTCCACAGAATGTTCAGCCTTCAATGGGTACCACAGAATGCTGCTGGCACACAGTGACATCATGTGACATTGTGATAACATTTCTGGGCTACGGTAAATGTTCCCTCTTCAAGGGATCTTTGTTCCTGCCTTTATTTTCCCTTCATCTAAAGTTACTTTAAGATCAATGAAAATAATATACATGGAAGTATACTTGGGAATGAAGAGTATGAGATAATATGCAAACCAAGAACTGTGCTACATCTGGCTTTAGCACGAGAGACCGTCCCATGTCCTCAGCAGCGGTCCATGGGAAGTTAGAGCAGCACCACACATCTCCATTTCCACACATCAGAGAAAAATTACAGTGGACACAATGTTTGTAAGTGAGAGACTCTAAGTTCAATTTATAAAGCAGTAAATGAGATCAAAGAAGGGACTTCTTAAATATTTAAAATTTTCAAAGCACATTTCTGACTCCCATATCTCTGAATATAAAATTTATATATCCTGTGCTTTTTAAAAAAATGTTTGGTTTTGAAAGGGAGAGAGAAGTGAGAGAGAGACAGACAGACAGACACCACTAGGAGGGGAGAAGCAGAAAGAGAGGGAGACACAAAATCCAAAGCACGCTCCAGGCTCTGAGCTGTCAGCACAGAGCCCAACATGGGGCCCCTGAACTCATGAACTTCAAGGTCATGACATGAGCTGGAGTCTGACACTTAACTAAGCCACCCAGGTGTCCCTTACATTCTACAAGACATCCTGTATCCTATATCCTTCAATAAGAATATTGATACTATGGTCACCATAGAGAACATTGTAAATCCATGAATTGTTCCACAACCAGACGTGATAATTTATTCCTCCTTATCATCCTTCCTGATGTTTACCTCTGCCTACGATATCTTGCACCTCTCTTCACCTGTTCAAATGCTGAGTGCTAGTTTTCTTTTTCAGCTTCACTGGCCACTCTATTCTGCATAGTTCTTCTCTCCTGTTACCCAGTTAACGTACTGTGCCATTGTTAGATTTCAAGGGTGGGATATCATGCATATATATTATTCAGTTAAATAGACTTTCATTTTCTTGCTTTAGTGTCTATGTATTTTGCTTCTGATTGTCACACAGTTACAGTAGCAAGCACAAACGGGCCCTCACTATATGAACACATTTAGAAATATATTGTGATTTCTTTTCCTTAAACTGATGGAGAGAATCTTCTCTTTGGAACGAACAACTCTGTTGTTGAAGAAAACATTGTTAAATTTTTTTAAATGATTTTATTTATTTTTGAGAGAGAGAGAGACAGAGAGCACGATCGAAGGAAGGATAGAGAGAGAGGGAGACACAGAATCTGAAGCAGGCTCCAGGCTCTGAGCTTTCAGCATAGGCCCGATGCGGGGCTCAAACTCACGAGTTGTGAGATCATGACCTGAGCCAACGTTGGTTGCTTAACCGACTGAGCCACCCAGGTGCCCTGAGGAAAACATTCTAATAACCATGTGAAACATGAGCATTCCCTGTATGCCTCCTTCCTAAGACACTTTATTTTTTTTTTATTTACTTGTTATATTTTTTTATTTTTTTAAATTGACATCCAAATTAGTTAGCATATAGTGCAACAATGATTTCAGGAGTAGATTCCCTAATGCCCCTTACCCATTTAGCCCATCCCCCCTCCCAAAACCCCTCCAGTAACTCTCAGTTTGCTCCCATATTTATGAGTCTCTTCTGTTTGGTCCCCCTCCCTGTTTTTATATTATTTTTGTTTCCCTTCCCTTATGTTCATCTGTTTTGTCTCTTAAAGTCCTCATATGAGTGAAGTCATATGATTTTTGTCTTTCTCTAACTTCACATAGCATAAAACCCTCCAGTTCCATCCATGTAGTTGCAAATGTCAAGATTTCATTTTTTGATTGCCGATTGATTTGTATTTCCCTGATGATGAGTGATGTTGAGCATTTTTTCATGTGTCGGTTGGCCATCTGGATGTCTTCTTTGGAGAAGTGTCTATTCATGTCTTTTACCCATTTCTTTTTTTTTTTTAATGTTACTTTTATTTTTTTTTTAATTTTTTTAATGTTTTTATTTCTTTTTGAGACAGAGAGACAGAGCATGAACGGGGGAGGGTCAGAGAGAGAGAGAGGGAGACACAGAATCTCCCTCTGAGCTGTCAGCACAGAGCCCGATGCGGGGCTTAAACTCACAAACCGGGAGATCATGACCTGAGCCGAAGTCGGACGCTTAACCGACTGAGCCACCCAGGCGCCCCTTTAATGTTTTTATAATGTTTATTTATTTTTCAGAGAGAGACAGAGTGTGAGAGGTGGAGGGGCAGAGAGAGAAGGAGTCACAGAATCTGAAGCAAGCTCCAGGCTCCAAGCTGTCAGCACAGAGCCCGAAGCGGGGCTTGAACTCATAGACCGTGAGATCATGACCTAAGCTGAAGTCGGACGCTCAACCAACTGAGCCACCCAGGTACACCTATTTTACAGATTTCTTCACTGGATTATTTATATTTTTGGGTGTTGAGTTTGATAAATTCTTTATAGATTTTGGATACTAACCCTTTATCTGATATGTCATTTGCAAATATCTCCTCCCATTCTGTCAGTTGCCTTTTAGTTTTGCTGATTGTTTCCTTTGCTGTGCAGAAGCTTTTTATTTTGATGAGATCTCAGTAGTACATTTCCCCAAGACACTTCAGATAGGAGAAAATAAGAACTTTAAATGTTATACATGAATAAATATAGATTATACTCAGTCATCTCGAGGAAGAGGGGCTTGTAAGCTCAAGGACACGAAGTAGAAAATCATATGGAAGACAGTCTACAGAAACAAGCTTGCAGGTACTTCCATCAATGTGCTGGAAATGGGTTACTTCTTACTCTTGGTTCCTGAGCCCAGCACATTTCTCACGAAATCCCAGAAACACAACCCCACAGCCATGTTTTCTTCATGGTGTTTGTTGCACAGGACAATCAGCAACATCTATGAACCTACCAGTCTACAGATAGAACACTGAAATGTGAGTAAATTATTCACCTACACTTTGCTTTCCAAAGAAAACTAAAATCTTTTGGTTTGTCAGGAAACAGCACAGGCAGAAGATCAAGAAGTCTAAAAACATTCCATCAGTGAGTTCATTTCTCCTAACTTCTCTCCTAACTTTTTGAGTTCATTTCTCTGTTTTGATGTTATAGAGACACATGTTCAGTAATGACATGCTTGGTAATTCTATCTATTCAACAAGTATTTAGTAAGTATATATTTTGTGCCGGACTTCTGGCGTTTGTTTCTAAATGATTTATGGATGTCTTGCCTACTTCCAAAAAAGTATTTGAAGTGACTTTCTCAAGATGGTTTTTCCACCCATTACAATTCATCATGATCTGATAGAACACATACAATCAACTAAGTCTATTGGTAGCTTCCTTTCTTTTAAAGAGCTTTGCTCTCCAGGGATGTAGTATATGTTGAATATTCTGGTTAGTAAGTTAAGAAAATAATCTTGCTCACAAATGAACTAATATTTGTTGAGGACTATATGTGTGTGTGTGTGTATGTATTTTTTTCCCCTAAGTATTCTCTTGTACACTAAGAAATAGATGACAAAAGAATAGAAGATGTTGTCCCGACCTTATCGAAACTTCTTGGCAGGAGATACACAAATAAGCAGATAACAAATTCCTGCCCTTGGGGATAATACATTCTCAGGCAATACAGCTGTGGAAAACAACTAAAGAGCAACATGAGACACTATGAGCAACGCTTCTCAGATCTTAATGTGCCTAAAATCACCTTGGAATCTTGTTCAAATGCAGATTCAGGTTGAGGGGATCTGGAGTGCAATCTGCGCCTGCACATTTCTAGCAAGTTCTCAGGTGGTCCCGGATGCTGCTGGCTCCTGCACCTTCCTCTGAGTGGCAAGGATACAGCAAGCTCCCAAGAAGGCCCCGCCACTGGCTACTGAGCCGTAACGTCATCTTGCTGGATGCCATCTATTACACGTGGAAGAATCTGATAAATAAAATAAAAGAAACACTTCTCGAATGCTCCTTGCGGCACTAACACTTTGATCCTCTATGAGTTTATATTCATGCATTTTTTTCTCTTTTCTCCTCCAATACTCATTTTCTCATTCAAAATGTATTTGTATCCGTTCTAACTGGGTTCTTTAACAGCAGAGCAGGCAGATGAGATGGTAATCTTGCTTTCTAAATCAGGGGCTCCTCTGCTTCCCCGGTATTTAAATCCCACCTTTTAAATAATTATTAGAAACTTCTTCCTCATCAAATAAGTCACATATTTTATACAAGCTGCTTTTTGACATTTCTATTTTTATATTCTCATTTGCTCTACTCCATTCAGTGTTCTACAATCAGAATATGAGACTTTGAGTCTTTTTATCTGCCATGTAGATCTCTAATATCCTTTTTAAAACAGGAACTGACATTCAACAAGGTGTGTGAAAAGCAATGTCATGCAGGTTTGTTTTTTTTTTTTTTTTAGTGGTTTTTACTTATTTTGAGACAGAGAGAGAACAAGTGGGGAGGGGCAGAGAAAGGGGGAGACAGAATCCCCAGCAGGATCATCCCACACTGTCAGCTCAGAGCTCGATGCAGGGGTCAAACTCACAAACTGTGAGATCATGACCTGAGCTGAAATCAAGAGTTGGATACTTAACTGGATGAGCCACCCAGGCACCCCACCAATATCTTTGAGTTTTGAACTCAAAGACAAACGTTTTTAGTCTAATATTTTACTAGAAATAGTTGTTTGTGTCATGAAATCTTGTGTTGAAAATTCTTGGCCACAGAGGTAGAAATACATCATTTAAGAAGCTCATCAAGATTTTCTTTCAATGAACTCTCTCCTTTATAGTTGCCTCTCAGGTACATCTATGTGCTACCAATAAGCAACGGTAGTCTACATTGTATTGAGAATATATTGAGGAAAGGAGGGCATTGCCATCCAAGTTTTGCACACTAATTAAGAGTTGCAAATGGCTTAACAAAGTTCGGTTATAATTGTGAAATTGCCTTTTCCATCTGTTTACATAATTATAACAGCTAGAGTTGGAAAATTTTAGATTGCCTAATAAAAAGATAAGGGCTTAAAAAAAAACTTGATCATCCTAAAATAGTAAAAAGTCTTTCACTTAAGACTTTTAAAAGTCTTTTGCTTTTCCATGAAAGTCTATATAGAGATAGAGAAGATATTTATGACCTCCAAGAGCCATCCTTCTATTGGTATCAAAAAAATGAGTGTTCCTTGAATTTTCTACCATGAAAATCATTGTACTTATCTTTCTCAAAATATCTAAAGAAAGTAGCACTCTTTAAAAGTAAAAATATTATGCACATAAAGAAATCCAAATAAATGGTACTGGTTGCTGGCTCTCTGGGACAGACCAAGTGACTTTCAGTTACAAGACCTAACTTACAAAATGAACCCTTCTTCTGGCTCTAGTCTTTAACATCATAAGGTCAGACGTCTAAATATCAGAAACAATGGCAGAATTGTCTTTCTAGAGCAGGGGTCTGTTTTCAAAGTTTACAGGAGCCCAAGAATATAACAATCCAAAAGAATAAAATACGTGTTCAAGCATAACTAGTATGCTTTCTCTCTCACGGAAGCCATTTGCAACAAATCTCATGGTCAGAAAGTTGCTCACTGAGCAGAGACTCAGACCAAGGGGAATTAAGGAATTATGAAATATTACTATCTTTTACATCATATCTTGATGGATCTCTCACTATAGTATAAAGGAGGGGCCAACAAAGCTAACAGAAACCACTAAGAGTTGAACAGGTATAGTTTAACGTATGGTCACACAGGCAGTGGAAAAAGAATGACTAACAAGGAGACAGTTTTACTCCAGTAGGAGGTCATTAGCTTCCCCAGGCTACAGCGAGGCAGAAGGAGACGGCAGATGCACAAGCCGACTGGGTGGGCTGGCCACAACTGGACCCATGGTGCATCTGTCCCCTGGGGGAGCTGGTGCCTTTGGAAGAGCAGCCACTGCCTCAGAGAACATCCCAGGTAGAAAGGGAAGGGGAGGAATACCGAGTTCTCTTATTCTTTCACCTGCCAATTTCCTGACAATGCTTCTCATCGGCTAAACCCACCCCAAGTCAGCTTTTGAATGGATTCTCATTCCATTTTTTTCTTTACTTTTTTGGAATGTATTCACTCGCTTTCCATTCTTTTGGTGGTTTCTCTAGAAATTTTAACATGCATATTCAACTTATCAAGTTCTAAAGTTAATTTTTTTTTTTTTACCCTTTTCCAAACAGCATGATTCTATTCATCACTGCAGGCTTTCAGGTTATTATTTTTCTGTAATTTAAGGTATTTTTAACCTCTCACAATATTGCCATTACTATTGTATACAGTGGTAAATAATAATCATAACACACACTCACTATGCTCCAGATACTTTCCAAATACTTTACTATACTCTTTCAAATCATCCTTATGGTAACTCTCGGGGAAATAGTATGATCATCGCCATTTGATAAAGGAGAAAAGAAGGACACACTGAGATTAATTAATTTCCCCATAATCACACCAATTACACGCAGAGTCAGGTGTTCAATGCAGACTGTTGGCTTCAGAGTGTTTGGCTTTTGCTTTTGGTGGTTTTTAAGTTTACTATCACGTGCTTATATGTAGATATCATTTATTTGTTCTTGTACATGTGTAGATTTATATCATATTATTTTTTATTTAAAAGCCATTGGGCTTCTTGGGGCACCTAGGTGGCTCAGTCAGCATCCGACTCTTGATTTCAGCTCAGATCATAATTTCACAATTGTGAGATCAAGCCCCACATTGGGCTTTGTGCTGGGTGGGTAGCCTGCTTAAGATTCTCTTTCCCCCCTCTCCTTCTGCCCCTCCCATTTGCTTGCACATGTGTGTGCTATCTCTCTCAAAAATCAATCAATCAACAAATAAATAAATAAATAAATTGGCTTCTTGAATCTGGATTTGGCATCTTGCAAATTCTGGAAAGTTCCCAGACATTCTACCTGCACCTCACTCTCCCCCACTTCTCCATCAGGAATTCTTAAGTCTTAAACTTTCTGTGTCTTTAATCTTGCCATCATACATTCTATCCTTCTTTTATTAGTCTGCGCTGAATTCTGCATATTTTCTTTAGTTTTTAATGTGACTTAAATTCAAATCTTCAAGTGTTATATTCTTTGATTGTCTTCCTAATCTTCTTGTTCTTTATGATTATTTTAAAGTTGTTTCTTTTATAAAAGGCTCATAATTCCCATGGATGCTGTATATGCAGGACTGATTTTGCTGTTGGGGTTTTGCTTCTGCTGTTGTTAATGGCGTCCTGTGTCTTTATACGTTTTCGTGATTTTACTTCACTATGAAGCACTCTCACAGTAAACTTTGAACATTATATGTAGAAATACTTTGAAGCCTGAGATGTTTTTCTCCAGAACAGGTTGGCGTTTGGTTCTGTAGATACAGTCCAGGCTCACTAAGCCAAATTTATAGCTTTAGTTTGTGTGTGTGTATGTCACTCAGGCAGTATGAATTCAGGCTGTCATCCTCTGAGAAGATAGGTTTATCATTATGTGTTCTCAGGGGAACAGTTTTCTTCCTTCTGCTCAGGAGAAGTATGACAATGAAGGCATTTCCTTGAAGTTCTTTGTGGCAGAATGGGGTTATTTCTGGTTTTCCCTCATCCTCGGGCTATGGCCCTGTTGGAGTCTGAGAATTATTGAGGAAGGAGATTCTGACGACTTCCATCACAACACTCTATGGAGTATATGAAAACTTGTGTTTAAGTTCACTCAGTTCAGCAAAAAATAATCTCCAAGCCTGTCCGTGTTCCCACTTGCTCTCAGGACATGGCTTTAGTACTTCTTGTTTTCTTACCAATGAGACAATATTTTTTGTGTTATGTATAAGTTTTAGTTGCTTTCTAGAAGCATTCATCTACCAATATATTCCACCATGTTTATGAAAATGGAAGAGAATCACACTCCCCTCACGTGCTAATATCAGTTGGCTTATAGGTGAAGGAACCCTGAGCCAGTCCATGACTCAAAGATGATCGTTTCTATTTATTTACAACATACCCATTATAAATTGACTTCTAGAGTTTCTCAAATAAGTCCTAGTTTTGCTTATTTCCAGCTTATTCAAAGAACGCTTTACGCCTCCAGCCTCTTCATCTCCCAATTTTGCTCATCTCTGCACCGTCGGTGTAGAGCCTGACGCAGGGCTCGAACCCACAGAGCATGACATCGTGACCTGAGCCAAAATAGAGTCGGATGCTCAACAGATCGAGCCATCTAGGCGGCCCAAATTTTATGTTTGTTGTACACCTGACTCCTGTTTCCTGGCTGGGTTGGAAAGAGTCAACCTAGCAGGAATGAACTGTATCTTCTGACAGGCCTGCTTACCTAACTGACTGAATCACCCAGGTGCCCCCAAGCCACTCTTTAAAATAATGACGTTGCTCTATATGTAATACAAAATACCAAATGCCAAAATATATTCGTGCATGAACGGGAACAATACGAGTAATGGAATCCATTTTTGCCTAAAGAAATCTGAAAGAATAAGCCATTTGGCATATACCCAGATTCCAGACTCGCGGAAGAAAAGCAGGTGCTCAGGATAAAGCATACTGTTTGCACAAAAGGTTTAAGCACAATCTCTGTATTAAAATTCTTTAGGAGACACCTGACATTTATAAACACTAAATCATTTGCAAATCTACAAATTGATAGATATGACTGACAGGGAGATTTTATAACTATTGATGGCCTTTTAAGTTGCCATTTCTGCTAAGAATGAGATATATCCTGTGCCTATCATTGCATAACATGATAGATTTATCAGCTTTCACTAAGTGTTCATCCTCAATGAACAAAAATTATTGTTCGTGTTCACATATTTAATTTATAATAGGACTTTGTTTTCTGGCAAGGACTATTCATAAAGGCCAACTTTTAGTCCAAAATGAGTATCATGAAATTTCTTCAAATGTACATCTGGACTAGAAAAGGGGAAATCAAAAATTATATGAAAGTATAATCCACAAAAGCATCCAGGCTCTAAAGCCAATAATTGCCCTGAGGACATCTGCCTAGCCCTTGTAGCTTGGACATTTTGAGTTTAATGGGATGACCACATTGAAGACAGGAGATAACACCTAAGGCCAGCACATGTTTAGAAGCCTAAGCCAAGAATCTAGAAGGCAGCACTCAGCAAAATGAGGAAGAAAGAAGCAGCCCAGCAGCGTCACCGTAAAATAGGGATAAACCACAGGAAATCAAAGGATCTCAAACGCCCTTACCTCCACTTGCTTTCCAATGGGACCAAAGCTCAGAAATCACCCAGGTGTGGAATAATGCTGTACCACTTAGCTGCACAAGTTACTCAGACTTTGAGCAAGTTACTTAAACTCTCTATGCTTCAGTTTTCTCACCTGTAAAATGAGTATAGTGACAATAAAGCCCAGGGTTGTGAGATGGAGTCCATTATCTTCTGTGTACCTGGCACATGGTACATATAAGTAAGTGATAGGTACCTGCTATTATGCTCATCCGAGGCACTGCACTCTCTTGGCCACGTGTTCTCACGGCCACAGTGAGTTCATCTAGGGGTGGGCACATGACCTGAGCTGATGAGTCTGAGTCATTCTTTGAGTCACTGGGCATGAGCCAATCCCTGTGTGGTAGAGACCCTATGGATCCGAGATGAATGAGTGGTAGGAGCCATGTCCTCTGTCATTTTTTGGAAGCTGTTCTGCTACAGGAAAGAATAAAGCCAACATAAAATATGACGAGAGTTTTTTCTTTGCTTCCATAGTTTCTGAGATCCAGCTGTAAGTGTGCCCACCCTTCAACTATATCGGTGATTTTCTCCTAACAATTCCTCCTTTTGACCTCAACTCTTTCAGATCACTCGACCATCACTTAGACTATTTAATCCTATATGTGACTGTCACATGCAGCCACTCTGTGAACTATCGAAATCGTTTGTCGCAAAGAAACGAGGGACACGATTTATCTTTCAACTTTCATTTACCCATTACAGCATTCTTTTCAATCGAGAGTTAATAGCACACATTAGCAAACAATGTGCTAAGAAAGCACTTCCTGGGTACATCCCAGGTTTCTGGGTTATCTAAATCTTAAGATATTTTAACCATTAATAAAAGTTCAGAGATAACATTCTGGAACGAAATTACTAGGCCTTGCATAGTTAGGATTCCTTTCAACAAGAAGCTTAGGCTATTCTAATACAGAGTTGGGGCGGCAGTTACCACGTGACTGTGTTAGAAAAAGGCAAGAAGTAGCAATCAACAGCTGAGTATATTATATCATCGCAGTGCATCATGATAGCATATGGCAATATAGAATTATAAACTATATAATTAAAATATATAAATATCACTCACAGACTCACACTATGATTTATTTATAAGTTACATTAGATGGTAAAACTCCCTAGACAAAGCACAAGTAGCCTATTTGCCATTCAGAAAATGTGTGTTGAACCAAACATATTTCCCCCAGACATCCACACATCTGTTTCTAACTTATTAGTCTGCAGCATCCTCACTAATTAATCTAGTGGCAATATCAGATCCCAGTCACTGTATCACCCCTGAATTTGCCAGATGTTCAGCATGCTGAGCGCCAAATGACCCTTTCTCCCTCTCGGGTGGTATCTACATTGCTTTCACGGGTGACATTTCTCTGGGATGAGGAAGCCTACGATGAAAATTTAGAACGCCCCCAGAGCAATCACAGCTTCCCCTTGATATCACAATGTCCACCACCATTTTGAAATGTAAAACCCGAGGCAATTCGAGCTACACAACATTTAAATCACGTCTGTAACAAACACAGCGGTGATGTTTTACCATGTGTTGCTAGAGCCACGCACCATTCAAGTATCCATTTTCTTCAAGTTGCTTTCGATATGAAAGGAATTTAGGTGGTTCCACGATGAAGTTCAGTGTTGGAGCTCACAGATACACGATGAACCCTGGGACCTGGGCAATGGTGTTTGCCCTCATTCAGAGGACAGGCGTCGTGGGGAGAGAGTAGGATGCCAGGGGCAGGGGATCGGGGAAGCACTGGGCGGGCACAGTTTTGGTCGTGGACACAGGCAGATTTCTATTAGCTGCCACTTACCAGCTAAACGTCTGAGTAATTACTGAAGCTTGGAAGCTTCATTTATCACAACTATGTGTTGTGTAATAATAGCATCACAGGAGATTGTTCGGAATTAAAGAATAGAAACATTTTTTGAGTGCCTAACCCAATGCCTAGTGTATAGGAAGTTCTCAATTAATGTTAAAATCCAGAAGACACCAAAATAAACTGGAAAACAATCAGGAGAATAGAAAACAGGAAGAGAAAAGAGGAAGACTGAAACGTCAGTGGTGTGGTTGGCTACAGAAATTCACAGGCCTTTCTAGTGGTTATTTCTAATCCACTTTAGTGGTACGAGAATATAAATAAGGAAAAACTGTCATGGAAAATTTGCCGTCCACAACAGGCTGGCGATTGTCCTGTTATTTTGAGGCCACTGACCCTATTATCGGAGGCCGACCGCTTTTATTTACAACTCACATATACCCTCTTCCTTTACAGATACTCATTCAAATCCCCAAAGCAAAGTCTTTTCTTTGCTGCCTAAAAATAATTACGGAACACAGACAAAGCCCATGGGAACTGCACTTCTGATGTTCTTTTCACAGCGACAATAGGCTCCTGGGCTTGTCTCTTCCTGTGTTTCTTTCTGGTGTTTTCTGTCGGCCATTCCTCTGAGCCACAAGGCTCCTTGTGGCTGATTGTAGGGTCAGCGTAAGCCCATCTCGCCTTGCCTTCTGCTACGTCCATTTAGTTCCACAAAAGCTTCCCACCCCTTCCTGGAGCCATGACTGGGAAGTGAGCATTGGAAATGGTTGCCATGGAGCCACTTCAGATTCTGCAATACGTGGAAACCATATATTAACTTAAGACGTTTAGAGCTTATGTCGTATGGCCAGGCCTTTGGAGAAACATTTAAGTTACCCCCTGGCCTCTCCTTCCCTCTGACGGTCTGCTTTGTAAAATGGAAGCCACCACAATAATGAGTTGGAAAAGCTACTGAAATGGGACCGTAAGGGCAAGCCATGGTTATCAGCGTTTTGTTAAACCTCCCCCATACACCAGAGCGAAAGGATTTTTCAGCTGTTTGTAGCTGTGTTTGTCAAAAGCTAATTAATAGGATTAAGCTGCAGAGTTTCGCTTTTCCCAGGGGGCAAACTAAAACAACATTTAGAGAGATACCCCATATCTAATCTTAAATTAGTCTTGTGCTACCACGTTTATGTCTCAGCTTTGGAGTGGCTTTGGAAGACATCAACAGAGTTAAGTCTATGGCACTCCCCTAAAGGGCTGTTCCAGATTGGTAACCAAATCATGAAAAGGCAAATAGCATATTCTCTGAGAGTAAGAGAGCCAAACATAGGACACTTCTGAAGGTTCAAACTGTCTTAAGAATACAAATGTTTAAAAAATGTACTGTAAGAAATAGGCCCGAGTTTAACAAGCGTAATTGAATTCATTATCTTCATAAAAATATTTACTAAGTCAATCCCATGAAATGCTGTTTTTTTATGCTAACGACATAGTTTTTTTTAATAATTAAAAAATACAATATTATATAATGTACTGGAAATTCTTACCCTACTTATTATGCTATAATTTTCCTTACTTATTTTGTTCTTTCATGAAAAGATTTGCTATGAAACTAACAGTAGAAACAATAGGGGTTGAAAAATGTTTGTTGAGAGAAGGGCTGAGGAGCCAGTGGAAACATTTCGCATCATTTCCATCATGTCAAATATTTTACGACATTATCACTGCTAAAATTACTATGAAATGTAATCCAGTCCCATCTCTTCATAAAAACATAACTGCTCATCAGCAACAATTTTAGGAGTTGTTCTAAGTCTCTTTAGGAGTAACTCTGTCATTTGGAATAAAAAAACGCCTTTTTTTTTATTTTAAAAAGGTGCTGTACTATTGCGTTACACTAAATGTGTAGCTCAAATTATAAACTTTCACTTTATTCTATCACTAAGAAACAAGACTGACTTATTATTTCTTGTCTCTACCATTCAACATAATCAATAATTACTAATTTGCATTCATGTCAACCTTGGCACTATGGACATGTGAGCTGGATAAGTCTTTGTTGTGGGGCTTGACTATGCATTGTAAGACATCTAGTAGCATTTTTGCCTCTACCCATTAGAGACCAGTGGCACCCTCCTGGGTGTGACAAACAAAGATGTCTGCAGACACAGCCAAATGTCCCCTAAGGGGAAAGTGCAAAGTCACTCTCCCTGTTGGTTGAAAACCACAAATTATGTATAGCTGAGGATATACAAAGTTTGAAAACTCCCAGTGTACCCAATCATAAGTAATTTTAATCTACCAAAATTTATGTAAAATTACATAATTAAGAAAAAAAGTAGAGAGCACCAATTTAAGGTCTACAAAAATTGTATTCAGTGTTAACGTTTTCATTTTGAAATTTAATACAGTATAGAAAATACTGAATATAGATTATCCAAATGAAAAGATAGGATTTTATCTCCATTTATATTGAATGAAAAGTCCAATAAACTTTACATATTAAAGTTGCAACATGTGATCATTTTGGACATATATATACATCCATAAAACCACCACCACAATCAAGATTTCAATTATACTAGAAAGTTTCCTTGAAAATTTTCTCTTTGTAATCTGTCCCTCTCTCTAATCCCAGGCAATCACTGATCTGCCTTCTGTCCCTATAGCTGAGTTTGAAATTTCTAGAACTTTATATACATGGAATCATATTGTATAGACTCTGCCTGACTTCTTTCAGTCAGAATAATGATTTTTAAATGTATCCATAGGACTGTGTATATCAATAATCACTTAATTTTTTTGCTGAGTAATATCTTTGGTATGGATATGCTAAGTTCTGTTTTTGTTTTTGTTTTTTTTTAATTTTTTTTTAATGTTTATTTATTTTTGAGACAGAGAGAGACAGAGCATGAACGGGGGAGGGTCAGAGAGAGGGAGACACAGAATCTGAAATAAGCTCCAGGCTCTGAGCTGTCAGCACAGAGCCCAACACGGGGCTTGAACTCACTGACCTCGAGATCATGACCTGAGCTGAAGTCGGCTGCTCAACCGACTGAGCCACCCAGGCGCCCCTAAGTTCTGTTTTGTTTTGGTTTTTTTAATTGGTTTCCCTGCCAATAAACCTTTGGGTTTCTCCAGTTTGGGATATTACAAATAAAGCTAATGTGAACATTTGTATATGAGTCTTTGAACATAAAGTTTTGTTTCTCTCGGATAGATACCTAAGAGTGAAACGAGTGGATCAGGTGGGAGGTGTCTGTTAAACTTTTCAGGAAACTTTCAGTTTTCCAATGTGATTCCACCTTTTCACATTCCCTCCAGCCGTAGAGGGCATTTAAGTGGCTCTACATTCTCACCTCCATTTTGCATGGTCAAAAACAAACAAGAGCTTCAAGAACTCATCATGGATGGTTCTTCACCAGAAGAAATGTTAGAGGAAGTCCTCCCTTCAAGTGGAAGGAAATGATACCAGACAGGAACATGGATTTACACAAAGGAACAAAAAACACCAGTTATGGGAACAACATAGATTAAAATAGGGTTTTCTTCTTTACCCTGTAAGTCTCTTTAAAAGATAACAGACCGCTTGTAGCCAGAAGAATAACAATGTAATGAGATAAATAGCATATACAGCAGAAAAAAGGTGGGACAAAGTTGGGAGAGAAGAAATGGAAGTATTTTAAAATTCTTACGGTGTATATGTAGTAATATAATATTATCTGAAGTAGACCATAATAAATTAAAGATGTACAATTTAAACCCTAAGGCGACCACGAAAATAACAGTATATAGTGTTATAGGAAGGGAGCCAACAAAGGAAAAACGATGGAATTATAAAGAATACTTCATTCATACAAAAACGAAGGAAAAGAGGGGAAAAAGGAATAGATGAGACAAGTGGACAATAAACAACAAGACAGTTGACTTAAACCCAAATGTCCCAGCCCAAAATGTCAGAAAAAGAGAGAGAGGGAGACTCCCTAGGTCAGATATTAAATTCTGACAAAGCCGAGTAAAAAATGAATAGCTTCCTTTCCAAAGGAGTCCCAAGTTCTAAACTGAAAGGAGCTGCTTCTCTTTGCCAGAGGCCACAATCAGCAAAATCATTAGTCACAAAGATTTACAGCTCAAAGGGAGCATTGCACTTGAGATGTCCCAGAGGTATAGAGAGCTTCAGCTCCCTGGGAAGAGCCTCCAAGCCTGCTGGTTTGGAACCTGCTTACAGGGTGATACTTCTTACGATACCCAACTGAAATGTCCACATGGAGTGCCCCAGTGGGATACAGACTGTATCTGATACTCAGTGTCTGAGAAGTTTTAAGGCTTTCCCTTGGGTGGTGGAAGTCTGAAAAAACAACAAACAAACAAACAAAAACAGTCTCTCCGGGACTTCCAGAGGGACTGAGTGTTGCAAATCCATCCACATACTCCCAAGAAACATTATTCACAGACCAAGCTCTTGAGATTTTTTGGGCTTTATCAGCCATATCTGTGAGCCAAAGTGTGATATCTTCAAAGTTAGGGCTATTGGGACTAAGGCTTCTCACTTGTCAACCAACAGGACATCAGGAGTACATGGAAGACTTTTAAAACAAGAGTACAGAGTCACTTGCGTTATGATCTGATAGTCCCACTGGTGGTAAATGATGAGGGCGCGTCTCACTGACACTTCCTGTATATGCAAGAATTCCCCATCAAAAGAATCTCTTCTGACACACATAGAACAGAGGAATGCAACCACACAGACCATCAACTACAGGTGTAGAAGCACTACAGTAGACTGAGTAGCCCAGAAGTCCTCACCCGGAAGGTCTCCGTGCTTCCTTTCGCTACTGCAAACCTTGCCCAAACTTTATCAGTTCACTTTGGGGGTTGCCTTCCCCCGTGGGAACAGATGGCATTGTTACTCTGCCCCCTATAATCAACAAAACTACAAAAATGTCCCTCCACACAGTGACCCAGCATCCAACACATAGCTTTGTAACCTTAGTCTTTAAGTTAGAGAACTCAATTAATTTTTAACATAATACCAACATATTTGATTCATATTTACTTTACCACCCTTTGTTTTCCATTTAACCAATCCATTTTGTGTACCCTTTTCTTTCTTGCCTCTTTCGTAAGAAATATTTTACTGTGATCCCATTTTGTTCTATTAAATTGTTAAACTTTTACTACTCTTTTAGTAATAACCATAATGACATGTGATTTTGACATATTACAATCTAAAAAATAAATCACAGCTTTTACTCCTCCTATTTATGCTTGAACCTTAGGACACTTTAATTCAACATACCCCCCTCAACTTTTATAACATCATTGTTGTGCATTTTCTTTTATTATTAATTTTTAGAAACTGCTTATTTTCCATCGGCTGTATTTCCATTTTGTTTGCCTTTGTGGAAAAGTGGCTTAAGACCACTCAGTGGTTGTTCCTACCCTCCCAGCGGCCTGAGCAGTGGCAGCTGCAGACCTGACTGCCCCGGTCTTCAGTAGGAAGTGCCCAACAGGCACAGAGGGCACCTGCCCGCCTTCAGACGGGTCTGTGACTTCAGGTTGAGCAGCAGTGAACCCAGGCGCTGGAGCAGCCCGTTCACCCTGAAATTCCTCTTTGGTCACAGCCTTTTTGGCGGCAGGCTGTTCTTCCTTTTCATTCTCCTCAGGGTCTTTGTAGAGTAGAGACCAGCACGACCTCCCAGGGGTGTTCACCGGAAATGGTGCCACGCATGCGCAGAACTTCCTGGGGGGGGGGGGGAGGGGCCAGCATCCACCACATCAGACCCACTGAGTGAGCTCCCTTGTTGTCGCAAGGGATGGCGATGTCCACACGGGGCAGAGGAGAGTGTTAGACAGAACGAGGGCAGACAGGTTAAGGTAAGATGCCTCTGTGAGAGGCTGGTGGTCAGCCCAAGGATCGGTAACCACCAGAAGGCTGCCTGGACCTGGTTAGAGAAGGTTCCAGGAGTCGGGCAGCCGGCAGTAGGAGTGATTCTAGTAGCAGCAGCAAACGTCAGCACAGCTCGCTGGCCAGGACTCCTGGATGAGATGACACGCACATCGGCCGGGTTTGCAATTGGCCACAAGGCACGAGCTACCAGCAGAAGCTCCCAGGTTCTCTTCAGATTTGTGATGTAGAACCCATCACGTTTCCTTTTGTAGATGTACTGTTCCATTGGAAGTCAAGGTTGGTGCCGCCTAAACGGGCTCCTGCTGCAAGGAATTTGAGAACACCCTCCTGCTTCACTTACGGGACATCAATGGCTCCAGACTTCATGAAAGTTTCCCTTTAAGTTATAAGGAGAATGCAGAACAATACCATATGGACCCCTCCCTGGGTAGCTTGAAAAGGTTTCATGCATTCTGACTCTGAATTGTTATTTACATCAACAAGACACTACCACTGTTGTTTTGTTTACAGTCAATATTCATTCATATTTTCCTGTATATCTTTAAAATGTATTTTTTTTTTTTTTTTACTTTTTTCCCCCGCGAGGATACATTTTCTTCTACCTAATGAACACCATTCAGGAGCACTTCTTTCAATGATCTCAGTATTTCCTCTGAAGACATGTGTATTTTGCTGTTTTTATAGGATCTTTTGCTGATTAATGGGTTCTGGATTGGTAGCTATCTTTGTGCACTTTAACTATGCAATTCTGTTATCTTAGGATTTCTATCATTACTCTCTAGAAGCCGGCCAGCTGTGTGTCTCCTTGTCCCTTTGAAGGTAAGGTTTCCTTCCTTCAGGTTGCTTAACCATTGTTTTCACGGTCTTTGCTGTTTGGGTGGTTTCTTGTTTGTTTGTTTGTTTGTCTTGGATTTGGGGTTTTCTCTGTATTTATCTTGCCTGTGTTGTAGAACTTCCTTAATCTGCTGTTCAGTGGTTTGTAGAAGTCTTGCCATTATCTCTTCAACTATGGCTTCTGCCTTATTTTTCCCTTCACTCCTTTAGGGACTCCAATTACATGCACATTAGACCTTTTCTTGTCTCACAAACCTTCTAAAAAAAACTGTACTATTTTTAATGTTTTTTTGTTCTCTCTGTACTTCACCTTCAAATTTTGTATTAACATGTCAATTTCAGTAGTCTTGTCTCCTGCTGTCTTCATTCTTCAAAGACCTTTTATTTAAAACAACATTTTAATAATTTCTCTTCAGTTCTAACAGTCTGTTTCTTTCCTTTTAGAGATGGCGGCTCTCTGCCCAAATCTCCATTTTTTCATCTGTTTCTAGTATTGTCATATACTAATCACGATTATCGTGAGGTCCTTGTCAGATGGCAGTGATATCTCTGTCAACCGCGAGCTTGTTTCTATGAACACCATTTTATCTATTTTACTTATTTGATCTATTTTACTTTATTTACTTTATCTATTTTACTTTATTTCTAGTCTTGATATTAGTCTTGAAGTGTCATAGTAATTTTTATTAAATGCTAATTATTCTGGAGTAAAAAACTACAGAGACTTACGGCAATGATTCATTCCTGCAGCCAGTATTGACCTTTCTCTTACTGTGCTAAAACAACAGAGGCTTAACAAGAACTGTGAGTCATGGCTGCCTTACAGCCCCACTATTGCTGTTGTACTTCTAGTGCGGCCTGGACTCAACCAAGAGGTCTGGGCACTCTCTGTGACCCCCTTCTAGTTTCAGGTCCTAAATTGCAATCATTGTCTTATAAGACTGTTGATAGCTTTGCCATGCTTTTGAATCTCCTGCCTCACAGGGCCCAGAATTTGGCAAATGTTTTCAGGGGAAAATTAACCACATGCCTGGAGATGCCAAAGTCTACCAGAACTCCATCCTCCCCTGTGGCTGAGAGCTTAGGTTCTGAGCCCAATGCACCTGCCTCCTCAACTGACCTCACAGTGAAAGCCAAGGCAAACATGATTCCACCTCTGAGGAGTCTGGTTCCTGTTCAAAACCGTCCATGTGCTTCTTTGGGCCTGACCATAGGCTATTCCAAAGGCTTTCCCCAACAGACCCTCTGGCTGGCTATCTCCTCACATATTTAAATACCGATCCCAGGGCCTTTGTTCCTAGATCTCTTTATCTTAGGCCTTCTGCCAAGATCTTTTTCAGGTATCTCTGCCAAGCTTTCCTTAGCAGAGGAAGAAGGGGAAAGCAAGACACTTTTCCCTACTATGACTCGGTACCCAGTGCTTTTCTGCTCCTGGCATTTCCCCCTCACTTTATCCTAACCACCATGGTCCATAAACTGTGGGAGCCTTTTGTTCAGGGCTCCTTCCGCTGTGGGATGGCCCCACCTGCACGGATCCACCTAACCTTCAAACTGTGCATCATTCCATGGAGGCAAATGGAATCAAGGAGTCAGCTCTTCTCTGGGTTTAGCCTCCTGTTCATACCACCTCAGTAAGTGATTAAGGTTTAAGTCTCATTTTTGGCTTGTTGCTATAATCAGTTATTCCATACCTGACAGCTTGCCTTCTCTTCGGCTCAGCTGAACTCCTGACAATTCTTCCTCTGCTCCCTGTCCCCAGTTTTTGTTATCTCTTGACTGCCATTAAACATTATCCTTCTGTATTTTATCCCAAGTTTACGGTTATTTTCGGCAAAAGTGCTGTTCCATTGCTATCTAATCTATCCTACCCAGAAGTGTAATTTCCACCTACTGCCTTTCAATTAAACATCCTGAAAGCCCCACAAAATGCTTCTGATTACACTTTTTCATTAACTGAACTTAGTTACATTGTGAAAACTAGCTGCAAGTGTGTCTGGGAAATAGAAAGTCCTGTGACTGAGAATACTGTCATCTTAGATTCTGTTAGTAAGGATAAGGCAACTACCAGCCCCGTCCACACGTTCCCATTTCTTCCCTGGTTCCATGTTGCTTTTGCCATCTGCCTTGCTTGATGCTATCTGCTTTGTCTAACACTGGCTGAACTGATTATGTAAAGTATGTTGAGTTTCTATTCACACAGTAGGTGTCTGCAGTTGGTGGCATGGTCAGAGACTAGATAGCTGATGAATTACCAACACTTATGAATTGGGGTGGCTTAAAACAAAGAACATGTTCATAGTGAAGGGTGGGTGCATGTCTTGCAAATGAAAAATACATTGGACTAAGTCAATGTCTTTTTCCAATTTTATAAATACTGTGTGGTTGAAAGTTCCAATGGTTGATGTGTCCCTGAAAATGGTGTAATTTTGACTTTTTTTTTCTTAAAGTTTATTTATTTATTTTGAGAGAGAAAGAGAGAAAAAGAGAAAGTGAGCTGGGGAGGGGCAGAGAGAGAGAGAGAGAGAGAGAGAGAGAGAGGGAGAGGGAGAGAATCTCAAGCAGGCTCCAAGCTGTCAGCATGGAGCCTGATGCGGGGCTTACCCTCATGAACCGTGAGACCATGACCTGAGCCAAAATCAAGAATCCTACGCTAAACTGACTGAGCCATCCAGGTGCCCCGATTTTGACTTTTTTAATTGACTTTTTTCTTATTGCATAGATGGCTCTAAAAAAAGACTGCAGAAATTAATTTTGATGGTAGAATCATCCTAATTTCAGAGTTATTTTTGTATCACTGTAACTTAGTATGTATTTGTTTGTATGTCTTGGGTGCAGAGAGGAGAATAAAAGGATTAAGTTATGTAAGTCACTCATGTTTCTCAGAGCGTGTGACCAAAGTGTAACAGAATAATTTGTAGGTTTTACAATTTTGTATTTTAATGTGACTTTCATTTCTGATGACATATAAATCTAATAGATTCTACCAATGAGTTGATTAGAACAGCACCCTTTTCAATTTTAACTAGTATTCTTAAAAGATATACTATAAATAACTTCCAAATCATGTGTCTATAGGATCCTCTGTCAAAAAGCTCATCCTCTTAAAGTACCTAAAATGTTCTCTGGCACCTCTCTGTCATATGTAGGTGTTATATAGATTACACACACATGTTCTGTGTACGTGTTACAATATCTACTCCTTAGTAAATGGTAGAGGTTCTGATCCTACGTAAGAACAAAATGCATTATGTCAGGGCCGAATAAAGGAACCAAAAGTATACCATTCATTTTGCTAGGGATAATTTCATATAAAGAATTATGAGCCAGATATTGAAGAAGAGAAATGCAATCAAGGGAACAGTGGGGTATCACAGAGATTGTAATTTCACAAGGCAACTACCAGCAGCTATTTCTAGGTTCTGGAGAGAAGAAAGAAAACTTAGAAATTTGAAGGGGCTGAGACCCAGATCTCTGAGGTGGTCACCCCACTGGGCTGGTGCTGGTGCCTCAGAAGCTTAGAGAAGAGGCCCATGGAGCTGGGTTTGAGACCTTAAAAGAGGGTGAGGCAGCCAGCTGTGCTGATGTTCCTTAGGGAACATGTTGAGGATGATTCTCCAAGGGCTGAACCTACTTTCAATTTGCCCTTGCTGGGGAAGGGGCATGGCTGGTGACTCCCACAGGGCCGAAGACAAACAGGGATGAACAGTTCCCTCCTTTTCCAGCCTACCACTGTCTCTCTACCACCCCCTACTGGCCCAAGGGAAATGTGGTTCCCAGAGTGCCAACCTCAGCATCAAAAAGCAGAGTGCAGGAGGCAGGAGCTGAAACAGAGAAAATGGCTTAATAACTAGCACAAAGGTCTACATACGCTACCAAATGAAACGTTGGATTATACGTTTTCTGAGAGCTCCATATTCACTCTGTAGGATGTTATTTTGATGCGGGATATTATTAATATAATTAAATGTGGACAGAATAAAATGAATTTGAAACCACGTCCCCTAAATTTCAAGTGGGTATCTATTCTCATTATGAAAAACTGGGCTAAAAAACAGAAAAGCTAAAGCAGGTTTAAATTATAATATGAATTGCTTGTGAACACATATATCCTGTACTTTTTTAAAAATTTTTTTGAATGCTTATTTATTTTTGAGACAGAGAGAGACAGAGCATGAACGGGGAGGGTCAGAGAGAGAGGGAGACACAGAATCTGAAGCAGGCTCCAGGCTCTGAGCTGTCAGCACAGAGCTAGACGCGGGGCTCGAACTCATGGACCATGAGATCATGACCTGAGCCAAAGTCGGAAGCTCAACTGACCGAGCCACCCAGGGGCCCCTATCATGTACTTTCTGAGACAGTCTTAATTTCAAAAATAAAGCTTTAGTTTGAAATTTCATTCTTGTAAGCATGTAATTTTTAATGTATCATATATCATGTAACTTTATTTTTTATTTTTTAATATTTATTTACTTTTGAGAGAGAGAGAGGGAGAGAGAGAGAGTATGTGTGTGTGCATGAGCACAGGGAGGGCAGAGAGAGAGAGAGACACAGAATCCGAAGCAGGCTCCAGGCTCTGAGTTGTCAGCACAAAGCCCGACGTGGGGTCGAGCCCATAAACCAAGATCATGACCTGAGCCAAAGTCAGACACTTAACTGAATGAGCCACTCAAGCAACCCTATAACTATTTAAATATATTTTTTTCTTTTTTTCTTGTAACACACGTGTGCTCACAGGTGAGGGCCTATGCTGTGTGTGTGTGTGTGTGGGTGTCTATGTGTGTGTGGATGTGTATGCCAAGTGTTTTAATATATATCTAGAAAAGTAACATAATCTTGATTGAGATTTTGGATTGAAACAAAGTAGATTATTTTAACGGAGACTCTAGCTTAAATTTTCTCTGGCCTCTGGCACAGATTCTTAAAAAGTGGAACCACAACTTTTAATGGAGAGAAGTGAGGATGACATTTGGCTGATTCAGGAATACATTTTGGTTAGATTCCACCTCATTCTGGAAGAAAAAAAGAACGTTCAAGCAAATAATATAAATGAACTAAAAATATAACTTCAGTTGTCATAGGCAACCCTTTCCTTCCAAGTAGAAGAAAGGATAAGGATAAGAAACATATGGAAGAAAAGGACACATGATCTGAAAGTATGCACAAGAGAAATCTAAGAATAACATGAACACATATGCTCTATGCAACTAATCAAGCAAATTACCAGCCAGAAAAGCTCAGTGTCCCTCAATGAATTCTCATTTACTTCTAAGAGTAGTTTCTATAGACTCATTTACCTTCCAGCTGGCAATGACTAGGTAAAGTAAAAACTGTTAGGAACAAAGCATAAGAAGAGTGTTTGAGTAATTCCAGTGAGGCAAAGCAGTGTAATCACTCCTCTGCAGTTCTGTCTAAAAACCCAATCTCGTAAAAGGAAAGAAACCTATCTTAGTGACTAAATCACTGAATGTATGCTAGCATGTATAACAGAAATCATATACACACAGTTTTTTTTGTCACCCTTTGCAGAATCTAAGCCTAAAATTATATGTTTATTGATTTTAAATCTGTACTTTTGTAAACTTTCCTTTATCCCCAGTAGGTTTCCATTATAAATATCCACTGATGTGCTATGTATAGTGCTACTAACTTTCTTAAGTAACTGCTTTAAGTCAGCAAGTTTTTTTGTTTTGTTTTTTTTACTTTGTTTCATTTGATTTTTTTTCTTCAACTTTGTTTTAATGTTAGGAGCACAGGAAAGCCAAACTCAGACGTTTGAAATACAAAACCTAGATGGGACCATTTTAATGATAATATAAACTCCAAAGTGCTCATCCTACCATTTAAAATGAAAAACAATTTGAGACTGAAGAGGCAGATTTTGGAAGGGTTAACGGATAGTAAAGTAACACAAGCAATAGACAAATGGCAGAAGGAGAGAGGAAAATTCTCATTTATGAAAAAAATGTGATAATACACAGCAGCAAAACAAACAGAGCAAACAAACTAAGGCAGCTGACTGTGATGGCTGTTACTGCATCGCAGTTTCCTTGAGTTCTGAAGCTGAAAAAGCAAAGCTATTTTTCTGTTCATGATGAACTTCTGACACATAAAGTCACATCCTGTATGATAATGTATGCATTGAAATTTGAGACATTTTGTGGCCTACTACTGATCAGTTTCTGCAAATTTCCCGAGAGTTTTAGAAGGGAAAACACAGATTTAAAAAAATTATTAGAAGCAGAACTCTGTATGTCCAGGGGTTGGCCCTCATTAACTACATATTTTTAAAAATATTCTGTTTTCTGTCTGCCTGCTTGTCAATAATTATTAAGAAAAATATTTTCATTATAATCTTTTAGGAATTTCCTGCTATGATTCTGTCAACTTCTGCCTCATATTTTTAGGCTGTTTTAGACACATAATTTTTTTCTTTAATTTTTTTAATGTTTTTATTTATTTTTGAGGGAGAGAGAGACAAAGTGTGACCTGGGGAAGGACAGAGAGAGAGGGAGACACAGAATCCAAAGCAGGCTTCAGGCTCTGAGCTGTCAGCAAAGAGCCCAACACGGGACTTGAACTTGTGAACCACGAGATCATGACCTGAGCCGAAGTTGGACGTGTAACTGACTGAGCCACCCTGGCGCCCCTGGACACATAATCTTTAAAACTGCTATATCCTCTTAGTTAACAGAACGTACCAGTAGGGAACGAGCCTCTTCACTCTTTGTGTTTTGTTGCTCATTTTACTCTGGCTTTAACACATTATTCACCTCTTTAGTACATTCATGCTTTGGTGTCTTCTTGTAAACAGGAACCTGTGTCTGGAACTTTTAACATCCAAACTCCGAATTTTTTAACTAGAGACTTTAACTAGAGTTTTATTCGCAGTATGGATATATTTGGAACTATATCTGCCATCTGAAATCTTTAAACATCTCTGGATCTTTCTTGCCCCTTATTTGAGTGACTCCACCTGAGACTATTTTCAATATTAGTCTTTGTGTGACAAAACTTCTTAAGCCCTGAATGCCTAGAAATAGTTTTAATTAAATCATTTAATGAGAAATGATGGATAGCTTGGCTGAATAAGAAATTCTAGTTTCTAAATTATTTTTGTATCATACTCTGAGAGTACTAATCCAAGTCATCTTCAATGCAGAGTTGTTGAAAAACATGTTTAGTATTGGGTTTTCATAAATAATAGACTCTATGTATGCTTTTAGTTTCTAATCTAGTATATGTCCTTACATTTTACTATAACTTAGAAAAGTGGTTTTGGCATTTTTTTCTCCTAATTTCTCCCCTTTGACATTCTATAGGCCCTTTCAATTAGAATTAATTTTTTTCCTTCTATTTCTCAAAAATTCATCTCCATGTTTTGGTATATGTTCCTTCTTCCGAAAATTCATTTTCTCTCTTTGGGGACTCATATCTAGGTATCAGAACTTACACTTCAATTCTACATATCAACTTTTTAATTATATGTTCTATTTATTTTTTCCTCCTTCCCTCTGGGAGTTTTCCTAAGTGACTGATGACTTAATTCATTCTTCTGCTCTATATAACTGCTATTTACATTGTGCTCTTTACCTAAACTATCATTTTTTAGTTCATATCTCTACTCTTTATTTATCTTCCATATTCTTCTAGTTTCCCATTATTAATGCCTTCTTCTATCTCCCTTAATATGTTTATTGTGCTAATTTTAATTTCTTGTTCTTTCTCTTGTAATATTTGTGGTTCAGATGGGATCCATAATATGCTGGGATGTTTTCCTTTTGAAAAAGTGGTACTCCTGAAATGTCTTGATATTTTGGCCCGTGAGTTCACTTTCCCTCTGGGAGGCACTGACTTCTCTATCAGGCAATGTATATTAAAGCCAGACATCAGTTCTAGTCATTATTCATGAGCTCATGAAATGTAGGTAGGGAGCCTCAGATTTGGTGCTCCAGGCACCAGGCACCATGGTCAATAACCCCCATCTCCCCCAAACAACTCCTTGGGCTCTCATCTCCTTTGAAAGAGAAGCAGCATTAGGAGACATACTCAATGTCATCGGCTCTGTGATGGGCCAAAAGGGGAAATGGTGGAGCAGAGAAGTGACAACCTGAAGTCACTTAGTTTCCATCTGATTTCCCAGTTCCTCTTAAGCACAGAGCTCCCACCCTGCACTTATTCCTGCAAAGACTCCTAGGCCAGAGGTGTAAGTTACTACAGGCGTGATGAGCGGACTGACTGTGCAAAGGCACAGTGGTACTCACATTCAAGAGTTCTTTCTTTTATTCCAGCCACTCCCATCCATACCACCTCTTCTTCCACTCCCAGCCAAAGACACTGTATGCTTCCAGCATCGGTTGGGAAGGTCAATGTCAGCCATTCTCCGGGTTCTCTTGCTGTAATCTGCCAGGTGTTCAAGTTGGTTTACTTTTTCATGTCAGTCTTACATATCTAAATTATTACTCAGATATGTAGATAGAATGATATACATATAGCCACTGATGATGATGTAAAACTCTCTTCTGCTGACCTCATGAATTGGACACTTTTAATATGTCAAGCATATTAAAACTACTCTGAAGAAGCGCTTTTTTTCATAGTTGCTTCCTAGCCAGTTTCTTGTATCTCACCAGAAAGTACTATTTTACTCACACTTGGACCAGATGGAGAGTGGCAGCTACCCAAATACACTGGGAAGGAGCTGACCCCACAGATAAAGCAGCAGGCCCGGAAATGATTCTCTTACTGAGAGAGGAGTAGGCAATAATGTGTCTTCTAACATATATTTTACATTTCACATTTTTCCTTCAGAATCATTTATTTATTGTAGTATACTGGGAAAATTCACAAAAGGCCAAAGAAGGAAACAGTTACTTGTAATTTCACCCAAGTTATTAGTATCATTAAAAGTCTGTGTAGATCTTCTAGGAAATTGACTTCTTTCTAACCTGCTTACCAATTTGGTTTTAAAAAGTCGGATTATACTGTATACAGATTTTGCAACTTTATTTAATGATTAATATCCTATGAAAATATTTAAATATCATTAAGTACTCTTCTCTAAAATGTTACAATATCGGGCACCTAGACGGCTCAGGCAGTTAAGCATCTGGCTCTTGATTTTGGCTCTGGTCATGATTTCATGGTTCTTGAGTTGGGCCCTATGTCACGTTTTGCACTGACAGTGCACAGCCTCCTTGGGATTCTCTCTCTCTCTCTCTCTCTGCTCTTCCCGCTCTCTCTCACAATAAACTTAAAACAATTTAAATGCTATAATATTACAGCTGCATAGTATTCCATTATGTAGATTAAAAAAAAATTACTTTCCTAGCAGACATCTGAGAGGTTTCTAATAGTTTTCCATGACATGTGTCAGGGACAAAATAATCTTTTTTACATAAATTACTTGGCCTGTTTTTAGTTGTTTATCGAGCATGTATTCCCAAGTGTTGGGTGCTGGGTGGTGGCTGAGTTTCTAAAATCGTGTTCTCCCTTTGAAATATGCAAACATCGTGAAATGGATCTTAAATGCATGGCTCAGTGAATTTTTACATATGTGTACCCTTGTGTAACCACACACAATGTGAGACGTATAACATTTCCAGTTGGGTCAGGTTTTAACGGCTACTGATGCATACTGAGAAAAAATGTATCAAGTTAAATTTTATTTGAGCCTCTTTCCCCCCCTCTATCTTCTCTAACATCTAGTTCTTTTCTGCTCAAATCTTATAATTTTGATATACAAACCTATAGACCATTATTATTGTTACTGTTTTTTGCAAATATAATTACCTTTCTCCTGGAGAAAAAAACCTAATTGTATGCTTTAGCACAGGGTTACCTGTCTTCTGGTGTCAACGTATGGATTTGTCTGAATTTTCTTTTGATAAGTTATTTTAGAATCAGTCCTATAATATTGAGTCCTCTCAGGGCACCTGGGTGGCTCATTCGGTTAAGCGTCCGACTTCAGCTCAGGTCATGATCTCACGGTTCATGAGTTCGAGCCTCACATCGGGCTCTGTACCCATAGCTCAGAGCCTGGAGCCTGCTTTGGATTCTTTGTCTCCCTCTCTCTCTGACCCTCCCCTCTCAAAAATAAACATCTGTCTCTCTCAAAAATAAACATTAAAAAAAATTTTTTTTAACTAAAAAAAATATTGAGTGCTCTCAGTGTAGGACAAAAAAAAGGCTAAAAATTCTAATGGTATCTTACTAAAAAATTAAAATAATGTGATTTATTGTCATCTAATTTGTTTAAGTGTATTTATTTTTGAGAGAGAAAGAGAGAGCGAGCGAGCACAGGTAGGGGAGGGGCAGATGGAGAGAGGGAGACACAGAATCTAAGCAGGCTTCAGGCTCTGAGCTGTCAGTGCAGAGCTCAAGGCAGGGCGTGAACTCATCAACCGTGAGATCATGACCCGAGCCAGAGTTTGACGCTTAACTACCTGAGCCACCCAGGTGCCCCTAAATTTTTTAACATAAAAAAGTTAACAAGTCTGGGGCACCTGGGTGGCTCAGTCAGTTGAGCATCCGACTTCAACTCAGGTCATGATCTCACGGTTTGTGAGTTCAAGCCCCACGTTGGGCTCTGTGCTGACAGCTCAGAGCCTGGAGCTTCCTACTTCGGATTCTGTCTCCTCCCCTCTCCGCCCCTCCCATGCTTATGCTCTGGCTCTCTCTGTTGCTCAATAATGAATAAATGTTAAAAAAAAAATTAAAAACAAAATTAACAACTCTTATCCTTCCGAACCTCTCAGAAACCCCTACCATTTTTGCACACCACTGAACGTTATTTGTGGCATATACTCTTGTCATTTTTACAACTGCTGAAAGAATAGGTCCAGGAATAAACACAAGAAAAGAGTAAGAGCTGGCCAACACTTGAAACCACAGAACTAAGTCATTGTCAAAAATCCAACACAGTTATCTCCGTGAGACGGTATTAACTCACATCATTCACATATCAGGTTCTGATATATCGCCAGCACTGCCCATGGCCAGGGGGAATAAAACTGTATCTACTTGACTCTACGGTTGAGGAGGAGGTGTCTAACAAAGCTAAAATCCAATTAAATTTTTGAGAGCCCAGGGAAGTGACATTGTGAGATCAAGTCACCAATACATGCGCTCAAGTGTATAAAAATGTCAACGACAGCGTAGTAGCGAAAAGCTCATCTGAATGACCATTCGCAAAGGGAGAACCCCAAGAATACTCGATTAGTAAAGGCTTTTAAAACATCAAGATGAGATAAGAGTGTGGAAACACCAAATCAGAGGTCTAAAGTAGTGTTCCACCACATTCAATTGAGATTCACAGGCTCAATGTTTCTCTCTTCTATTTACATGAGAAAAGAAATGGAGAGATGGCGCTTTGGGTCAGTGTAATGTGCACCCAGACACCTTTTTCTTTGATCGTTTTGTTTGCCAATGTGAGCAGGAAGCTGTTCTTGACTTCCTTCACTGCCTGAGAGCCGATGTCTATAGGAGTTAAAGACCAAAGACAATGTCTCTACACAAGGGATTGTAAACACAGAAACAACTGAGCTGCCCTTGAAATGCAGTTTCTTTTCCTGAAAGCAAAAAGAAATCACTCTCTCTGAAGCCTCAGCTGCTTTGGAGACTTCTCTGTCACTGTGAAATCAATCTAACTGGGGTCATTTGGAAAACTGGCTATCGGTTGCCTTCATTTCCACATGAAAGCATTTTTTGTACTCATTCACACCCAAAGCGGACTTAGTGCTACCAGCTTCCAGTGAAGATTCTACTCGTTTTATTTTCCAAGATAGCTTTAGGTTTACATTTGGAAATATATTTCAGACACCATGTCTACCAAGAGCAGGACTTGTGAGAAAAGCGTATCGAAACCTCAGGAAACCTCCTGAAACACTAGAGTCCTGTCTTTTACTTGTTAGTCAGGTTGTAAGTCAAGTCTGGTCATTGCTACTGGCTGCAAGGCCATTGGTGGTATAGATAGATATTTGGGGCAGTCTCCTTCCAAGGTGTGTTTAACCCTCTCCGGAGGCCAGGCTGCTGCGTGAGGTGCTCTGAAGTACACCCCAGCGACAGGACACATGTTAATGACACAGGTAGATGTGCAGTTGTAGGAACCTGGACAGAAAGAAGCTGCTGTGTGATTTCCCACCTACTTCCAACCTTGCCCTTCCCAGTCACGCTCCCTCGGGTTGCGTACTCTCTATTTCCAGGTATTGTAAGTAAACCAGTGCCACTGCAGGGAGAGGAGATGTCACCAGAAGGCAGAAAGTCATCAAAAAACTGAAATATATTCAGAGAAATACTGATCGAATGTTACTAACATAACAGTACTGCTTTCCTGAGACGACTGTTGGAAGACAGGGGAACTCGAGGGCTTAAACAGACAACCAAGGAGGAGAAAATCTTGTTCGAGAACGGAGCCCTAGATTTGTCTCTTGATCTTTCAGCTCTGATTACATCATGGCTAAACGAGGTATTCATTGTTGCAGTTGATTTTTTAATCTAAGTTTTGGAGACACTGAATGCCTAAACCAATTATTTATTTCTCTGTTAGAAAAAGTAAGCATCACACTTACATCTGGGGTATTGGAGAAATCAATCCGAACCTGTGTCTGAATCTCATAAAGAAACTATAGACTTATGCTCAAATACCATATTGGAAGTATGATAAACAAATATCCTTATTATTTTACAAGAGGTATATAGAATTCTGTGTTTGTTCAATCATTTCTATTTCCATAGGATTTAAGGAAAAAGAAATAAGACAGAAGAGGGTAGCTTTATATTTAGGACAGTGAAATGTGAAACTGGCTACATTATTTTCAGAAACTTAAATCAATCAGTTCACTAGAGTGTGCTTTTTTTGTCTACAAGAAATTGGAGAAATGCGTACTTCAGACCAATGTGTAATGACTATGTTAATTGCAATTAGCAAGGCAAATATTTTATCGCCCAAATGACAGAAGTGGTAACTACTGATGTTACCCGGAGCATTCATTTGCTTTTTCTTTTTTTAGTATGTCAATTAATATAATATAAATGCTGGAAACAATCAATGTAGGATGTCACTGTATTCCACTATTCAAATTCTAATATAGATATTGCCAGAGATAAAGACAATACTGATATGTTGAATTCAGGCACACACAGGAAAGTTCTTTAATCACATAAACTCCTCTTTTAAATTTCCACATAATAGTAATTATCTACAAATAAGATACCTAGTAATAATGTTACCCTCACAATATATTGGCTGGAAAGCAGCTGTTTAAATATTTCAGTTTAATATGTAACACATGTTACATATCAACAGTAGCCATGAAACAGGTTGACAGCTTTAACGATGGGGTTTTAGTGTGGGTAGACAAGAAAATACCACACGTAACAGCACAGGAAATAGAAGTGACACCTATTTTTGAAGAGATTATGACACACATTGGGTGGTAGGCATAAGGATATGACCAACTGCCAGAATAAAAGAGAAGAAAAGGATGATGTTTCTTTCATTTTCTCTTGGTTAAGGAAATGGCTCTGCCAGGATAAAATTTTAGAGTCATCAAGGACACTCTATTTACAGCTTCAGCTGTACATAGACACAGGTACATGCAGGGCTTGAATGGGGGCAGGATGCCAACAATCTAGGCCTTAGTAATGGGTTTCATCCTTATGTTCTGTCCTTACGTCCTTATCCTACGTTGTCCGGGCTCCATCCTTGGGATCATAGCTACTTTCTTAATTGGATACTCATTCTCTTTACTCCAGATAATTAATTACATTTCTCAGTGTCCTTTTGGGCCTATTATTATTATTACTATTATTTATTTTTATCTTTAATTTTAGAGAGACAGCATGAGCAGGAGAGAGAGGCAGAGAGAGAGAGAGAGAGAGAGAGAGAGAGAGAGAGAGAGAGAGAGAATCCCAAGTAGACTCCACGTTCAGTGCAGAGCCTGATGTGGGGCTCAATCCCACGACCCTGGGATCATGACCTGAGCCAAAATCAACAGTTGGTTGCTGGACCAACCTACTGAGCCACACAAGAGCCCCTGGCCTCTTATTTCTGATGCTACCACAATCTGTTTAAGTTTTCTGTACAGGCAATTTTACTCTTTAATGCATCCCAACATGGATTTTGATTGTTCTTGTATTTTATTCTTTCTCGATTGTTTTTTGTATTTTGGCCACTGTCTTTGCATCTCTGCCACCCTTCTAGGCTTACTCTAATTAGGATACCCTGCTCCTGTATTTTAGAACACATGTAGTCCTGTCTCTTTTTGAAAGGACAATACTCAAATGTTTTCTAATATGTTCTTCTAATTTTAGGTCAAAATAACCTCATGGATTAGTTTCTTTGATAACAAGCACTTATGCATCTGTGAAAGGTGACTGAACGAAGGACAGATCATCAGCTAGGAGGTGCAGCTCCTCTAATGAAGACATTCCATGTGTTTTATGCAACGCAACCACTGGAAGAACACGTCCGGAGAGTTCTCTGAGTCTACAAGTCCACTGCTTCTGTCCCCTTGTATCACACTTCTCATTAGTTCACTATATATCCAAGGGTGCATTGTGTTTCCATCCACCCCTCTCTCTTCCTGTTTAGATGAAGTACCGAGACTTAGCTCTAAACGGATTTTCAGATTTACCCAAAATTTTTCTTCTTTTGACCAAGGCAAGAGCTTCACTCTGGTTTTGTTCAGACAAAACCCGCTGCCTGCCTGTTGGCCAGCACTGCCTCTGGTTGACAGAAGTAGCACCATATACAGAACGAGTCCAAGTTTGACTCGCTCGCACTTTCTTGGGGGAATCTCTCTAATGTTCTACTTGAGATGGTGGAGAATGTAAACAAGTTGTTCCAAACTGTCCCCTTAAATATATCCATCTCTGCTTAGCCCACTCAAGGAAGATCCAAGAATGAAATTAGTTTTTCACTTGTATTTCCAGTGTTCATCCTGTTGCGAACTCTCCTACACACCTTGTTGGAACAACAGACACAAAGGATCAGGTATTTCTAACGTGCTACTATATTTTCCAGAGTTCTCAATAATTTTGTCAAAATAATTGGGTCACATCTGTACTCATGATCAAGACTGTGCTATCCCAACTTACCAGCATTTGTTTATTCATTTGAGGCAGAGACCACAACTCTCGTAGTATTCCTTTTTATGTTGAGTACAGTAGTTTCTACATAGAAGATGGTAGATTAATAATTGACCAAGTTAATAAAATATTTTCTGTAGGAATGTAAATAATGTTTGTATAGGTTTCAGTGATCAAGATCAAAACATTTGAAGGGGCACCTGGGTGGCTCAGTCGGTTAAGCGTCAGGCTTCGGCTCAGGTCATGATCTCATAGTTTGTGAGTTTGGGCCCCGCAAGGGGCTCTGTGCTGACAGCTCAGAGCTCAGAGCCTGCTTTGGATTCTGTGTCTCCCTCTCCTTCTACCCCTCCCCTGCTTGCACTCTGTCTCTCTTTCTCTATCAAAAATAAACATTAAAAATTTTTTTAAAAGTCTTTAAAACATTGAAAAGACAAAAGCATTGTATACATAAGCTTTTATAAACATGTACATGTGCATATACATATTTATAAATTTATTGAAACTCTGATTTCCTAAAGTGACCAGAGTTTTCACTATTTGCTAGTGTATCCAAATATTTTTGTGGTAGACATATGTCTCCTAATAAAAGCCATCATCTTTTGGATTGTATTTATCAGTTTCACCTAGTGTGCAAAGGTATAAAAAGTAGCAATCTGGTGTGTTAAAAGCCAAGATAAAAGCAATTTCCGCATGTGCTCCACGAAGATAAATAATTGTGTATACTCTTCTGGAGTAAACAAGCCCTCCAAAATAAGGACAGGTACACTACTTGTCTGAGACTCCAATGGCATACTATATTTAGGGAAGACAATCATCATAAGATAAAATTGTAGAGTTAAAGGAGAAAATACTAATGCTACAAGTTAGTTTCCTTTTGCTGCTGTGACAAATAACTACAAAATTAATGGCTTAAAACAATGCAATTATATCATCTTATCATTCTGGAGATATGTAGTGTGCAATGAAGTTGTCAACAGCATAATTTCTACAGGCCTTGGGGGAGAATCCACTATTTTGTCTCTCCAGCTTCCCAAGTCTGCCATATTCCTTGCCTCACAGTCTATTATCACTCCAACATCTGATTCCATTCTCACATAACCTTTTCTCTCTGCCTCTGTCATCACACTACCTTGTTTGACTCCAACCCTCCTATCTATCTCTTTCCCTAAGACCTTTGTTGATCATATTGGGCCCTCCTGGATAATCCAATATAATCTGATTCCAAGATCCTTAATTCCATCACCCCCACAAAGTCCTTTTTGCCATGTACGGTAACACATTCACAGGTTCCAAAAATTAGGATGTGGACAACTTTTGAGGGGCCATTATTCATCCCTACCACACTAGGAAAATCAAATAACAAAAACAAAAAAACTCTTGAGAAAACAAAAAGAACAACTTCATTCATACTAGTAAAATTCCAAAAGTTCCAGGACTATCATTATCACTTTATATGTGTGCTGAAAAACCAAACATGTAGGCATTGTACACTAATAACTGAAATCTCTGTGTGTGTGTGTGTGTGTGTGTGTGTGTGTGTGTGTGTGTGTGTTTATGTGTACATGCATGGGCATGAATGGTAGAAATCACTGATAAGGGTAATATTTAAATGACATCCATAGTTTGTTGGAAGCCATAAATAGTCACTAAAAGATATAGGATAGATTTATATCAACCTTGGTTTTCTGTTTTTTGTTTTTTTAAACATTGCCAGGAATAAGCCACTTTGTTTTTAAAACAAAATTCTTCTTTTACCCTTGGCAAGACAACTTCACAGAACCTTCTAGGTTATTTGATGACATGATTATAATAATAAGAGACTTGCCATCACAAAATTATCAGTGACCTTCACTACTCATCACATGCTTTAGAGAGAAAATCTGAATCCCATTGCCATCTGGTGAGTTAGCGGTAGGAAAGAACAGAAGCCAAACCTCCAGCTTTAAATTAGTGTTTCATTATTAGAGACAGAACTGGCTTTACCCCTACCCCAAATCTAAGCTGTATTTAGCTGCAAATATCTAAGCAGATGTCTACATGAGTAATCTTATTTGATCATGTGGTTTTGTAATATACGTTGAAATATTTAATTAAGGGTGAGTATGTCCTTGAGAATTCTATTTGGCTAAACTTAAATCTGGTAACATAAACTACACTAAAAAGGTACAGTTACACCTCAAGCTCATATGAGGTAATACTGATGTTGAGGGTAAGGAAAACAGAAATAATCATTTCTGCCACTAAAGGAAGCACAATAAGCTATTTTCAACAGAGAAGATGCTGGTGACGTTATACAAATTACAACCAAGAGGGGCAGGGATCTTTACTTCGTGCTATTGATAAATAGACATGCAGATATGTTGGGGCACTACCATTTAAAAAAGAAATTTGAGATTTCAAATGTTTGAAAAACTTTCAGAGACCATACAGGAATGTAATGTTAAAATCTCACGTTGTTCTGTTCCATTAGGAGACATGGTAAGCGTAGAAAGTGCATAGAAAAGTATGCACAAACATCTTCATCTCAAAGAGAAAGCAGTAGAGGATGTTTTTCATTTTCATTTTGCAGAATTTTCATACTTTTATGCATTAATAGTCCTTTATCATTTAGGTTAAAATGGCAACTAAAAGTTCAGGGAACATGTAAGATGGGATTAACTGGATGTTCCAAAACATGTTTTTTAAGTTTATTTATTTTTGAGAGAGAGCGAGCGAGCAAGTGCATAAGCGGGGGAGGGGCAGAGAGAGAGGGCGAGAGATTGCCAAGCAGGCTCAGCACTGTCAGCGCAGAGCCTAACACACAGGGCTCGAATTCAGGAACTGTGAGATCATGACCTGAGCCGACCAAGAGTCTGATGCTTAACCGACTCAGCCACCCAGGCACCCCTCCAAAACATTTAAAAAAAAACTACACATAAATGCTCCTAATATGGTAAAGGTAATATTAATTATTACTTATAGATCAAGATTATCAGGTGTCTGTACTTGATATATTAATTAGCTCTGATAACCAGAATGCATTCTGAAAAACCTGGTGCTTTGGGGTAGAATCTGTAGAAGATTAAAAGAAAACCTGAAACAAGAAAAAGGCACAATTTGAACCACTAAGATTACTCCTGAAATCTCAATAAAAAATAATGGCAATGAGGGGCACCTGGGTGGCTCAGTTGGTTAAGCGTCCAACTTCGGCTCAGGTCATGATCTCACAGTTCCTGAGTTCAAGCCCCAAATCGGGCTCCGTGCTGACAGCACAGAGCCTGGAGCCTGCTTCGGATTCTGTGTCTCCCTCTCTCTGACCCTCCCCTGCTCGCATTCTGTCTCTCTCTCAAAAATAAACATTAAAAAAATTTTAAAAAATAATGGCAATTAATTTTAGAGCAAATACCATTGATATAGATTATATGTATAATAACATAATTATATATATACACACGCCATGATGCGTATTTGCACTTGATCTTAGCCAAAAGGCTGAGAAGCGATACATGCGCCGTGTGTATTTGGTAAGCTAGAGATCATTTATTTATTTCATACTGTGAGCATTTCTACTTTCAGAGTAATATTTGTTACTCCCCAATTCGTGCTCTCTCTCTCTTGCTCTCAAAATTAAATGAACATTTTTTTAAAAATTTAAAACTTTTAATCTCTAAAAGTTTTATTGAAAATGTTTATTTTATTTTTGAGAGAGAGGAGACAGAGAGAGAGGCAGAGAGGCAGAGAGAGAAGGAGACACAGAATCCGAAGCAGGCTCCGGGCTCTGAGCTGTGAGCACAGAGCCTGATGCGGGGTTCCAACTCGTGAACAGCGAGATCATGACCTGAGCTGAAGTCGGACGCTCAACTGACTGAGCTGCCCGGCGCCCCCCAATAGTGCATTTCTAAATGATTAGATAATCCACTCCAGATTTCCTGTGCAAACAATGAAGAGCTACTTCAACTAAGTGGTTCTATCAGACAGAGACAATGACTATTCTCTTATAAACGAACCAAAAAATGTTTATAATGATGCATGTTTGTTACCCCACGTATATTATTCAAAATCATTTAAAATTATTTACATTTTTTCTAAAACTGTTTTTGAAAAGACATAAAGAATGTGAATAGTGCTTGGTATTTTAAGTGCTTTTACGTATTCACAAAGCACAGACCCTTTTACGATGGTCTGGGATGGGATGATGGTATGGAGTGGAGCCAGGGGGAAGTTATGGGAAGGGCATGAAGTCTGGGGCAAGTTTGGGAAGGGGGATCTGAAGTCAAAGCATGAATTTACAGCAGTATCATCCCTTGCCTCCATTACTTTACAAGAAGCAGTGAGAAATTGAGGAAGAAGTCTGGGATATGGCCAGGTGAGATATTGTGCAGAGCAATTAATCACGTCCAACTGCCAGTACATTTTTCCAAAGCTGAAAATATAGTTAATTTGTTGACAGTGACAAACTGTCCCCAGCACCAGTATGGCGATATCAAAATGCTGGGTGACATATATTAAAATTACCTTATTTAAATAGGATAGGGGTTTGTGTGGTTTCAATGTTGTTCATTGCTGAATCATGTAATTGGTGAGTGATACGTAGACATTTTCTTTTAAGAAATCCCCCCCAAAGGAAAAGTCATATATAGTGGTCATCAGGGAACTCTCGATGATGAACAAAAACCGGAGGGAAGGGAGAGAAAAAAAGTCAAGTATTAATTCAAGAATTTCAACCTAGATTCCTTGGTACTTCTTGAAGGCCCATAGCTGGGTCCTAGATCACAAGGATCATAGGCAGAATGATACCTTCCTCCCCAAAAGATGTCCAGGCCCCAATCCTGGGAACCCATGAATATGTTAAATTCCACTGCAAAAGGGACTTTTCAGGTGTGATTGACGGTAGGGGCTTTACAATGGCAAGATTATCTTGGATTGTTCAAGTGGGTGCAACCTAGTCACATGAGCTCTTAAACGTGGAAGGCAGGTAATGGGTCTGACAAATGGGAGTATTAAAACGATTTGCTGGCCAGGGGCTTGCTAAAAAATGTGAGAGACTTTGTGCAAGGACCAGAAAGAGGACTACAGAAAATGAGGAAGTTTCCCAGGTGAAAGCCAGCAAGGAAACAGGGATTTCAGTCCTATAATCACTTGAACTGCATTCTGCCAACACCTGAATGAGCAAAGAAAAGGACACCCCTGCAAGGCCCAGCGAAAGAAACACAGCCCTGCACACACATTGGTTTTAGTCCAGTGAGAGATGTAGTGGGCTTCTACCTCCAGAACTGTAAAATCATAAATTTATGTTGTTTTAAGCCACTCATTTTGTGCTAATTTGTTACGGCAGAAATAAAAGACCAAAAGGCCAAGGCTTTCTAAAATTGTATGCAATATTTGCGTATTTGTAAGTGGTCATTTTTCTGTTGAAAGAGACTGTATGTTTCACCCAAAAAGAAAGATTGATTGAATGCTAGTATCCTTTCCCATCGTGTAGCACTAAAAACATCCCCAGGCACTGTGAAAGCAGAACAATTTTCATTTTAGATATTCAACTGGTCTAAGTATGTTTTGTGATAAACACAAGAGCACACAGCTGATTCTGCACCTCTCTTCTGCCCTGTTCACCTCACCTCTCAACTAAAGCAGGTAGCATTTGGTGCTCATGGGTAAGGTTTCCCATCGACTGTGAACACTGTGCATATTTAGGGTGGACGGTGGGTTCTTAAAGAACCATATCTTGCCATGTTTTGGTTTTTCTTTTACCTCTTCAGAAACACTGTCACATTGTGCCTAACTAGCAATTGGTAAGTGGTATTAAAAAATATTCTCACGTTTGAATCCAAAAAGTAAGTTTCTATCGCGAGAAAGTGACCTAGACTACCCACCATTTGAAATTCTGTCCAGACCAGTGATACAGTCTATATATTAATTTATTCATTATATATCTAACTCATTATTCTCTGTAAAAAAAAAAAAGAAAAAGAAAAAGGAGAGCTCCCAGATTTCTATGGGAAAAATATCTGAGCGCCCTCAGATTAATTTTCAAGCTGAGTGTCTCTACGGATCACAGGGCAATAACTGAAATAGAAGCTTTGACATTTCCCACTGATCACCTTGACCCTCTATGGAATGTTTTCTATTTCAGTATGGCCTAAATCCACACAGGCTCCAGTGAAACACAGCTTCATATTCAGAAATGTAATCAGAAGCTTAATAATATTTATTAAACAAACCATTATGGACCAAACTTTATTTGGATAAACCACAAGATTCAATGATAGAAAGAAATCCTGGGGGTAAATGGATACATGAACAATTAAACAGGAGGGATGGGTAGGAATTTGATAGTCACATTTTCTTCCTAGGTTATTTCATAACGACTGGACTTCTGGAGTGACAAATGCTGGCAAACAGCAGACCACAAAAAGGCTGGTGACCGAGCGTGGCTGTGCATGTGGTAATCTGCTTCATGTTCAGTCTTATTTAAGTATTTCATAACATACTGGGATTGCTGAAGCATTAATAAAATGTACAGAAGTTTCTCGACACAGAGGTGCACTAAGCACCCATACAGATGGAGCATGAGGATAAAAAGCCTAGAGACTTTTGAAATACGGTGGAAGAGAAAAAAAAAAAAGAAAATGAGATTCAACTTGAAATGATGTGAGGGAGCGTGTCTGTAGAAAAATAATCAGAAACAGATACTCGGTGGAAGAGAGACAATTGGAAAATGGTCAAACCAAACAGGACAGAGGAGAGAAGATCCTAGACAATAAATCAGAGGAGTCTGGGACACTGTGACAATTTGGGGGGGAAACTGAAAGTTGATTTGGTGGCCACGTGATGTTCCCAAATGGAAACATCTACCTGAGCTAGAATTCACCTTAAGAAGGTGTCCTTTTTTTTTTTTTTTTTTTAATCTATGTTGAACTCAGAGGGGCTGGAAGGAATTCAAAAAAGAACAGCAAATACAATTAAGAGTCTGGAGGGATTGATTTATGTAGTGAGAGGGGAGAAATAAAATATGCAGTCCTTGGCTAAAGACTTTTGGAGAGAACATAATTGTCAAAAGTCTTTAAAGGATTTACGTACGGAGTCAATAGAGGGTGGTTAAGTTCAGTAAAAGGGAATCTAGGCAGAATCTAGGGAGATGGATGTGAACTCTAATGCTAAAAACATTTTTCCTAATTTCGTGAATACTAAAATCTAGAGTATTTCAAATGGTGCTGATGCAAAAATCTGCTGTTGTTTTGTTGGTGTTTTTAACCCATTTTCCGATATATGCTAAGGACCCTAGGAAGACAGTCGTTGGAAAACTCATTAGACCCCTGACATTCTCTAACAGATTACCCTTGTCCTTTTGGGGCCTTACCTTCATGGTATATAAATAACTTCTAAGCTTATAATCTCGGCTTTACAATAAGTTTTGATATCTGGTAGTTTACGTCCTCCTACATTGTTCTTCTTTAAAAAGTCTTGGCTGTTTATTTTTTCTCTTTATATATACTCTGTGTACTTACTGATTTTAATAGATTAAACTATTGCAGTTGTCTGTTGAGGCTGCCAGAAGAAAATACTACCGGCTGGGAGGCTTAAACAACAGAAATTTATTTTCTAACAGTTCTGGAGGCCGGAAGTTCAAGATCAATGATAAAAATTTAAATATATGAGTATAGAAAGATATCATCATGTAAAGTTATAGTAACTGGAAGGACAATTATTAAACCACGAATAAGAAAAATGGAATTATTAAATTAGAAAAAATGAATTAAAAATAATGCTAGTTACGTTAAGTGGTTATGTCAATGATAAAAATTCATAATACCTATATATATTTACAAACATATATGACATATAATGTCTATTGTTATTTTGCCTGAATAGTACAAGGTGGAAATCAAGGTATTTACTCCATATATTTCCTTTTTCTTTAGAATGCAATGTTTTTATAATATAGAAAATTTAATGCATTAGAAAGAGATTTTGACTCTTCATCTCTAAAATTAATATCTAGAAATAACTGAAGATAAACATAAAAACCTGAAAACAGGTTATTTTCTGCTGCAGTGAATGGATACAACCTAGATAGCCATAAAAATAAAATAATTACGTAAAATCCAGGATAAACCTTTAATGGAATACTATGCAATAATTAAAAATCATGTTTTATAAATATACTTTTTGCAATTAAATGTTCAAAATACATAAATAAAAAAGGTTTTCTAAAATTGTGTGCATGTCTGCTATCTGTGTGTTTATACATGGTAACATAACTCTCAGTTGACTCATGTACAACATTGTCAGGGTTTCAGAGTCATTATACATGGGCTCCATCAACATGGACTTCCATGCACAGAGGTACATCTGACTACAGCCATTCATGAGTGCCCAACCGGATAACAGAGAAACCAACCCTGACCCCATTAAAGCACTATTGTCACGGAGGACCAACCAACTACCCAATGGCAGGTTAATCACAATGACAAATATTTCCTATGGAAGGCAGTGATTTGTTTTCACTGTAACATACACTGGCTCTGAATAAAGATTTCCCTTTCCATCTGCATTCTTCTGCTCAAACCACTATCTCTAAACTAACCAAATGTTTTAGTGACTTTCATGATATTCTGCACAATGCTGCATCTGAAGTTGAATTTTACAGCAAGTAAAGTATATCAGCGGACACATGCCTATAAAATTCATTGGCTTTATTATGTTCCAATTGCCCTGAAGCAGTCAGCCTTATATAATAGGGGAATGGCCTATTTTGGGTGCCAATACTTTAGAGGGCCAGAGCAATTTTGTCCAAGATGCAATATATACTTAGAATCAGTGACCAAAATATTGGTGCTGTTTTGGGATCCACAGGTCCAGAAATCCAAATGTAGAAGTCAGAGTGAGTCCTTTCACTATTGTCTATATGATTCACTGATGCAATTTTGCTTCACATACCCTCAGCTTTGAGCTCTGCTTCTATAGAAGTCTTGATTTCCAAAAAAATGAATGTATCCAACAATGCACACAACAATAGTTCTAGGAAAGGAGAAGCTGAGACTGCCATTCACCACTTTAGGCTCCTTCTTTGGGCCACTGAATCAACATGCAAAGGGGGAGGCCAGTCTACTGGCAGGGGTGACAAACCGGGTATGGGGGGGGGCTTGTTAATAGACAACATAGAAACTGGTTGTCACTATGCAGTGAACAAGGAGGAATCTGTATGGTATTTGGATCTTCCAAGTTCTGGCTTAATATTCCCGTATCTTCTGAAAAAAGCCCATAAAAATTATAACAACCCATACTGGCTGCTGAGAAATGAAGGTCTGTTTTGTGCTACCAGGTAAGGAATCCACCTCCACAAGTGTTTGCTGAGAGCAAAAGGAACGTGAAATGCATAGTGCAAAAAGGAAGCTTACAATCATCAGTTACGACCAAATGATCACATGTGCGTATTCTTTTTTTTTAAAAAAATTTTTTTTTCAACGTTTTTTTTAAATTTATTTTTGGGACAGAGAGAGACAGAGCATGAACGGGGGAGGGGCAGAGAGAGAGGGAGACACAGAATCGGAAACAGGCTCCAGGCTCTGAGCCATCAGCCCAGAGCCCGACGCGGGGCTCGAACCCACGGACCGCGAGATCGTGACCTGGCTGAAGTCGGACGCTTAACTGACTGCGCCACCCAGGCGCCCCACATGTGCGTATTCTGACCCATCTTTTTCTTTCTTTTATCCTCATTCCTTCTCCCAACACTAGATGTGTTAATAGTGGCTGAACTGATAATCTCAGTATTTAAGTTACAGGATAGCAAAGCAGAAATGTGACTTGAAGAGAAGGGAGTGTACATCACACAAAAATAGATATAGTGACCGGAGACTTCACGTATTCTTTTCTGGGGAGAGTGTGTGTGTGTTCTTATTGTACAAGGTATAGGTTACATCACGACCTGATTTTGTTATTGCCTTCATTTAGACATTATCGATGGTTGAAAGAGGTATGTACTGATACTATACATACTATGCTAATCATTCTATTGACAACTTGGTCTAGTTGAAAAAAGTATTTATATCCCTTTCCTTATATTTTTCCTTTTTTCCCCAGTTTATTTATTTATTTTCAGAGAGACAGAGAGAGTGCATGCAGGAGAGTGGCAGAGAGAGAGAGAGGGAGAATCTCCAGCAGGCTCTGCTGTCAGCGAGGAGCCCAACACGGGGCGTGAACCCACAAACCATGAGATCGTGACCTGAGCCCAAGTCCAGAGTCAGAAGCTTAACCAACTGAGCCACCAAGGTGCCTCCCCCAAGCCCCACATTATACTATTCTTATTGAAGGGGAACTCTTGTGACATCTGGCAGGCAGAATTCAAGCAATTGCTTCCACCAAAGCACTGTCTTCACTCTCTTCTGCTCCACATTCACATCTTCGTCCTCACAGCTGACACTGATGGCCCATCACCGGACATGTGGCTGCAAAACCATGAAGGGACTAGCTCCCTGTAGGCTTCTCCAGTGACCCTCTGAGGGTTCCTTTGCAGCAGCTACATGTGCTAGGCTGTTCAGCCCAACTGGTTGGTGATTACTCTAATCTTTGAGGTCTCTTTTTCCACTTTCAATTTCCCTCGACTGAGCTTCCCCCAATTCTGTGTAAAGTCTAATGTGTACTATGACTTCTTGATCCCTCAGTTCATATTGTTTTTTCTCTCCTCATGGCATCTGGACAAATAAAAAATGATTTAAAGTTTTCTTATGCTATCTTTCACAAGGTTCATCATAGGTGGTAGATGGGCTTTGTAAAAAGAACTTGGAAGATTCCTTTCCATTTCATGCTCTGGTCTGATACAAATAAAATGGGCATTATCTTTTGAAGATGAAGATTTGAAAGAATTCATCATGATATCATCTTTGGCAAGTTGAGACACTGAGACTTCCTATAGGATTATTTATGTTTCATTTACTCCTCAACTTCATCAAGGTTTTCAAACTTTTTTTCTAAAATTGCATAAAAGATTAGCTCATAATTCATTTACTTTACGATGTATCTTTATTTTGCCATTACAATATTTCTACTTTTTCTTGATTAGGGTTAACCTCTGTTGTATATTATCATGTATATTATCATGGCTTTTCTTTTTTTTTTCTTCAATATATGAAATTTATTGTCAAATTGGTTTCCATACAACACCCAGTGCTCATCCCCAAAGGTGCCCTCCTCAATACCCATCACCCACCCTCCCCCTCTCCCACCCCCCATCAACCCTCAGCTTGTTCTCAGTTTTTAACAGTCTATCATGGCTTTTCTGACAGAACCAACCTTGCTTTTATATATTACTTTGCAGAATTTTAGTTTATTACTAATTCTATGTTTTCAATAATGTTTTTATCTTCAGTAATATAATTTTTCATAATTGCTAATTTAGATTTTTACTCTTTTCTAAAATTTTCATTTAAATTTTTATTCCTTTTATTTTAAATATATCTTGTTCTTAGTGTATACTTAAGGCTCTGAGTTGTCTGTTCTACTTTTGAATAACCCATGGGTTCTGCTATGTCATGTTACTGCTATTGATACCTTTAAAAGATTTTGTATTTTGACCTTTTTATCCCAAGAGTTGTTTTCAGGAGATTCTGTAATTTCTCAAATAACAGTGTTATTGTTTTCTATATTTGTCATTAGTTTCTAATTTAATTAACTTATGAGTTTAAAGAGATTGGAAACTTTGCCGCTACATTAGGAAAAATACTTAAGGACAAAAGAAACAAAAGCATATTTAGACTTATATTAGAAAATGTTTTCTCAACTTAAAAAATTAAATGAATATGTACACGAAAGGACACACTTATATTCTGGGAAAAAAATTGACACGAAGCAATCAAACCACCCTAGCAAGATCACTGTACATTTAAATATGAAGAAAAATGCTATAGCCAATGAAGAAAAATAATCAACTCACTTGTAAGGTGTACCTTCTACAACAATAGTCAATTGCAAGAAAGCAATCTACAAATTACTTGGGGAAAGATAATTTGATTCATTTTATACCAACCCAGTTATGTATTATGTATACATTAACACAGTGAGATTATAGCCAAAAAGTATCCTTTTAGACATGAGTAAGGGAAAATCTAACTTAAACTGTCTCCAATAATAAAGGGGTATAAGTGACATGTTCACTGATTGGAAACTATCAGTTATGGTTTAGTCAAGTGTTCACTTCCTCCATTCCTCTGAGATTTTCCTGGCTTTGCTCTTTGTGGACCACACCCAAAGGCTGGTAGAAATTTCTACCAAAGGCTGGTAGAAATTTCTAAGCCTCATTTCCGTGCATAAAAAAAAACCAATTAGGTTTTATTTAAATTCCAGTTAGTTAACATACAGTGTAATAATAATTTCTAAAGAAAGAAGAGTCACAACTGATTTTACACGTACTCCTTATTAGGAACAATTTTATTTCAGAAACCCCTGCCACATTGAGGCTAAACCTGGTACCATATTCATTCATTGAGCAGATGCTTGACAGCTTATTCTCTTCCAGATACTTTTCTGAACCAGTTTACATGTCCAGGGGATGCTATGCACCAGCTGGTTTAGGGCTAGGTTTGTGGACCAATCGCTGACAGATGGAGGGAATTACTCTCACATCCATGAGGATCACCCCTCAAACCAGGGCTGTATAGTGGTAGGCACTGGCTTCCTAATTTGGGGTGTTCCATAATCACCTGTATGATTTACTTGTTTGATTAAAAACTTGACAAGACTCTCCACACAGTATAAGCTGTAGCATTGAATTTATTAACTTCCAGCTAATTAATATGCCTAGTTTTTATATCTTCAAGGAAGAAAAACAAAGACATTTTAAATATTCAGAAGATACTTGGAAAGATAGCATTTGAAAAACTGTAAGAAAAATGTTCTCTTAATTAATTTTAACAGTTTCAAACACTTTTGGTGTACTATCTTTGCCTCTCATGCTCAACTATGCACCGGGAAGTTATCTATGAGAGAAATATTACTTACGGCACATTTATTGAATAAGCTACAGGAATATATGCCTTCCAATTTAACTCATTCTTAATATCAGAAATAGCTGATGGGCCATTATATTAAGCCAAAATATATTTGTAAAATGTGATCCTAACATTTTTCCATAATTATTTTTCTATTGTTTTCCAAGAGATTTTATAACCTAAATAAAACTTTTATAATGATAAAAAGTTATAAATCCAATTTAGCACATGATTCATCATGTTGGTTACACTAAACCACTGTGGCTAATTCCCCTTTGAAAACTTTCCAGGAAGAGCCTGGTTTTTCCTTCTCTGAATATGATCTCTGGATTTAGAGAATTTAGGGGCCCTGTAGTTGAGTAACAAAAATTGAGTAGATGATGTTTTGATGGCAGTTGAACTAAATATTTTGTAGCTGTTTCATAAAAAAGAAACTCTGGGGATTTCCTACTAGTAAGTGAAGAATAACTAAAATGTCAAGCCTGCTGTTGTAAGAGGCCAGAAATTATATCTGAAGTTGTCTAAAGTTACGATTGTTTCTCAAAAAAGAAGATATGGATATGACGAAGACACTACAATAGATTTTAAAATTCTCACAGTTGTTTGGTAGAGCTTTTACTTGAAGATAAAAATAGTTACTCTGAGAGCAGAGTAGGGAAGATAGTAGATTAGGATGGCCCTGAGCTCACCTCATCCCACAGACACACCAAGGCGATGGCCACATCTATTCAACTAACTCTAACAATGACCTGAAGCCTGGCAGAACAGATCTTCCACAGCTGGTCATAGAGAAGAGGCCACACTGAAAAGGGTAGACGGAGTGGAGATGAGGTCAGGAACCAAACCCCTGGAGCAACTAACCACAAAATGTACAGACATCACAAGCATAACAGGACAAGGGTGTCAGGACCCCCCACTGGCAACCCCGGCCCTGAAGAACCACACTGGGAAGATGAGTACCCATAATGTCTGGCTTTGAAAACCAGCCAGACATAACACCAGGAGAGCTAGAGGGCAAGAGGAAACGAGTCCCTACCATTAAAGAGCCAGTAAACTAAATAACTCAGCCAGAGACAGAGCACAGAGGCAGCAGTTTAAAAAGTGCCTGGGTTACACATGCAGGAAATTTACTGACTAATCTTAGAATGTGTGCTGTGGGGGGGGGGGGGCAGGCTCTACAGGTGATTCCCCCAAGAACATGGATGCTGGCAGGCACCATTTGTCTTACCCCTGCCCCCAGCCTAGATGGCTAGAGGCCTGTGGGAAGCAGTGCTAACACTCTCCATCTACCAGACTAGCACTGTGTGCTCAACCCATCTAACTGCTCACCTCTAAACTTACATCTAAAGAAACTAAAAAAAGAAGAAAAAACAAAGCCTAAATTTAGTAGAAGGAAGGCAATTATAAAGATTATAACAGAAATAAGTTAAAGAAAAAATAGTAGAAAAGGTAAATATAGCTAACAGCTGGTTCCTTAAAAAATAAATAAATTTGATAAAACTTTAGTCAGATTCATAAAAAAAGATGGGGGTGGGAGACTCAAATAAGCAAAATGAAGAAAGAGGAAAAAACCCTGACACAACAGAAAGATAAAGAATTACAACAAGATACTATAAAAATTAAATGTCAGTGGATTGGAAAACATAGAAGAAATGAATAAATTTCTACAATCATACAGTCTCCCAAAATTGAGTCAGGAAGAACTAGAAAATTTGAACAGACTGACTACTAGGAACAAAATTGAATTGGCAATCAAAAATTTCCCAAGAAATAAAAGTCCAGGGCCAGACGGCTTGCCAGGTGAAATCTACCAAATATCTAAAGAAGAGGTAAAACCTTTTTTCTCAGACTATACCAAAAAATAGAAGAGGAAAAGAAAAATCCATATTTATTCCAAACCAAATTTAACAATACAGTAAAAGGATCATTTACCTTGATCAAGTGACATTTATTCCAAGGATGTAAAGTGGTTCAATATTTGCAAATGAATGAACATGATAAATCACATTAACAATGAGAAGGATAAGAACCATATGATCAACTCAATAGATGCAAAAAAAGCATCTGACAAAGTGCAACATCTGTTTATAATAAAAACTCTCAACAAAGTGTGTTTAGAAGGAAGATACCTCAACATAATAAAGGCCAAATATGAGAAACCTACAGTGAACATCATACTCAATGGTGAAAAACTGAAAATGTGTACTCTAAGAACTGGAATAAGACAAGGATGTTCACTCTCAGCACTTCTATTTAACGTAGTAGTGGAAGTCCTAGCAGTAGTAATTAGATGAGAAAAAGAAATACAAGGCATCCAAATTGATGAGAAAAGGGTAAAACTGTCACTATTTGCAGATGACATTATACTATACATAAAAAACTCTAAAGATACCACCAAAAAACTCTTCAAACTAATAGATGAGTTCAATAAAGTCACAGGACACAAAATGAATATATGGAAATCTGTCACATTTCTTTACACTATTAACAAAGGAGGAGAAAGAGAAATTAAGGAAACAATCCCATTTGTAACTGCACCAAACAGAATAAAATACCTAGGAACATACTTAACCAAAATGTGAAAGACCTAAACACTGAAAACTGTAAGACATTGATGAAAGAATTAGAAGATGACAACAATGGAAAGACATACCATGCTCGCGGATTGGAAGGATTAATATTGTTAAGTCTATACTACCCAAAGCAACCTACAGATTCAAATCAATCCCTATCAAAATACCATTAACGTTTTTCACAGAACTGGAACAAATAATCCTAAAATTAGGATGGAACCAGAGACACCGTAAATAGCCAAAACAATCTTAAGAAAGAGGAACAGAGTCAGATGTATCACAATCCCTGAATTTGAGGTAAACTACAAAGCTAAAGTAATCAAAACTCTATGGCACAGGAACAAAAACAGTCACAAAAACCAATGGAACAGAATAGAGACCAGAGAAAAGCCCACATTTGTGTGGTCAGTTAGTCTACAACAAAGGAGGAAAGAATATATAATGGGGAAAAAACAATATTTTCAACAAATGGTGCTGGGAAAACAGGAAAGCCATTTGCAAAATAATGAAACTGGACCACTTTCTTATCCAACACACACACACACACACACACACACACACAAAACTCAAAATGGATTAAGGCCTAAATGTAAGACCTCAAACCATAAAACTAAAAAAAAAGCAAAACAAAGACAGTAATCTCTACAATATCAGTCATAGCAACATATTTATAGGTATGCTTTCGCAATCAAGAGAAACAAAAGCAAAAATAGACTATTGGGACTACATCAAAATAAAAAGCTTTTGCATAGTGAAGGAGATCATCAATAAAACAAAAGGGTAACCTAGTGAATGGGAGAAGATATTTGTAAATGATATACCAGATAAGAGGTTAATATACAAAATATATAAAGAAATGAGGCATCTGGGTGGCTCAGCTGGTTAAGCATCCAACTCTTGATTTCAGCTCAGGTCATGATCTCACAGTTCATGAGACTAAGCCCCACATCAGACTCTGTGCTTACAGTGAGGAGCCTGCTTAGGATTCTCTCTCTGCCCCTCTTCTGCCCCTTCTGTATGTTCTTATGAGCCCTCTCCTTCTCTCCCAAAATAAATACATAATTATAATACATAGAACTTAATATATATAATATATAAATATATACAACATATATATAATATTCTATATTATATATGTGTGTGTGTATGTATATATATGTATATATGTGTGTGTATATATATATATATATATATACTTGTGTGTATATATATATATGCGCCAACAGGAACATGAAAAGATGCTCAGCATCACTCATCATCAAGAAAATGCAAACTGAAACCAAAACAAGGCAAAATCCTTACACCTGTCAGAATGGCTAGCATCAAAAAGACAAAACATAACAAGTGTTGTTGAGGCTATGGAGAAAAAGAAACCCTGCTGTACTCTTGGTAAGAATGTAAATTGGTGCAACCACTGTGGTCAACAGTATGGAGTTTTCTCAAAAAATTAAAAAAAGGAACATCACACAATCCAGTAACTCCACTTCTTGGTATTTACCCAAAGAAAACAAAAACACTAATTCAAAAAGATACATGCACAACTGTGTTTATGGCAGCCAACATATGGAAACAACCTAAGTGTGCGTCAATGAATGAATGGACAAAGAAGATGTGGTGTGTTCGTGTCTGTACACACACACACACAAAATGGAGCACTTCTCAGCCACAAAAAGAACAATAAAATTTTGCCATCTGCAACAATAGGGATGGACCCAGAGGGTATTATGCTAAGTGAAGTAAGTCAGACATAGAGAGACAAATACCATACAATTCTCCTTATATGGTAGAATCTTGGTTTGCGAACACAATTTGTTCCCCAAACCTGCTTGTAATCCAAAGCATTGTATATCAAAGTGAATTTCTCCATAAGAAATAATGGAAGCTCAGATGATTCATTCCACGACCCAAAAATATTCACATAAAAATTATTACAATACTGTAATACAATACAAAATAATAAAGAAAATACAAAATATAAAGAAAAATAAACAAATTAACCGGCACTTACTTTTGAAACTCTTGGTGGCTGGTGTGAGGGAGACAAGAGAGAGGAGGGTTATTGTGCAGGATGGCTTTCACTATCACTAACGGATGTTGACTATAGTACATTATTAATAAACTCTCGTCATATACTGTGTTTAATGGAACTGGCAATAAGGCAGCAGAGGAAAGGGTCTCTATCTGCAGGCAGCCTGACTGAGAATGAAGCAAGGCATTCCTAAACTCACCCTTGGGTGGGAAAGCAAAGGACTGTCCATGGGTTCTTTGAAGTGACAAAAATTACACTAGTGCCAGATGTTGGCACCTTCCAATGTTCTGAAAAACCACCGATTTCTGCCAAACACCGTGGCCTGACACTGAGCATCTGAGCATGGGAGCCAATCACCCACAATCCCATGGTGAGAGGTGGGGGGAGAAAGAAAGAGAGAGAGAGAGAGAAACCACTGGCTCAGTTGTGATCGTGTGACATTTGGCATCACGCACTACTCATAATGCAAGATATCGCTCATGCATCAAGTTAAAATGTTTTAATTTTTTTAATGTTTATTTATTTTTGAGACAGAGAGAGAGAGAGTGAGCAGGGGAGGGGCAGGGAGAGAGGGAGACACAGACTCTGACGTAGTCTCCAGGCTCTGAGCTGTCCGGGCAGAGCCCATAGTGGGGGATCGAACTCGTGGACTGCAAGATCATGACCTGAGCCGAAGTCGGATGCTTAACCGACTGAGCCACCCAGCCGCCCCCAAGTTAAAATTTATTAGAAATGTCTGTTCTTCTTGCCTAACACTCACAGAACAAGTTACTCACAATCCAAGGTTTTACTTATGTGGAATGTGAAAAACAAGCAAACAAACCCAGGCTCTTAAATACAGAGAACAAACTGGTGGTCGCTAGAGGGCAAATAGGTCAAGGGGATGAAGAGGTAGAAACTTTCAGTTACAGTATAAATAAGCAGTGAAATAATAAGAATTGAAAAAAAAAAGAAACAATAAGAATTGAATTGAATAAATTGAATTGACAAGTACAACATAGGGAATACATTGTCCTAACGTTGTATGGTGACAGATGGTGACTACATTTGTTGTGGTGACAGTGAATGATGTACAGAATTGAAACTAGTGTAATATCCTACATCGACTATACTTCAACAATGACAATAATAATAATAATATAAAAGAGAGCTACCTCTTAAAATTCCTAGGCTTTTGGTCACTTTTATACAAACTTTTTTAAATGTTTAGTGAATCATGCCTTCTTAAAAATTCTAAAAATTTGGGGCGCCTGGCTGGCTCACTAGGTACAGCACCCAACTCTTGATCTCAGAGTCATGAGTTCAAGCACTACACTGGGTGTGGAGCCTATTTAGAAAAAAATGCTAAAATTTAATATTATTTTGAGAGATGGGGAAACTAAATACGGCAGATTCTCAGAGTACTTGATGAACAAAATATTAAAAATCCTGAATTCCTAACCTATGACTCACTGAGCTATGTTGCCTAGGTGAAATAACTTATGAAAATAACAAGAAAAACTGGGTTTTAAATGACTTCTCCATTACTCACTAGTTGTGTATTTTTGGGAAAGTGCCTTGATCCTTCTTTTTTTAACAGTTTTTTTTGTTTGTTTTTCTAATATTTATTTTTGAGAGAGAGAGAGAGAGAGAGAGACGGAGCGTGAGCAGGGGAGGGGCAGACAGAGAGGGAGACACAGAATTCGAAACAGGCTCCAGGCTCCGAGCTGTGGGCACAGAGTCTGACGAGGGGCTCGAACTCACGAACTGCAAGATCATGACCTGAGCCGAAGTCGGACACTTAACTGACTGAGCCACCATGCTTTGATCCTTCTAAGCCTCAACTGTCTTATCTAAAATGGAGCTATAAAGGCCTACATTTTTCATGTAACAAAGGCCTAATTAGTTGAATAGCAGTTATATTTTAATCAGCACAGCCATGTGCAATACCTTAAATCCATTCTGAAACAAGATGTAGAATACATTTAAAAACTAAGACCTGAACACTGTCTATTTCTACTAATGCCAATTCACCTGTAGAGATACCCCTGAACCCTGGATGCACATTGGAATCACATGTGGAGATTTAAAAATTACTTGTGCCTGGGACCCAACCCTGAAATGTTGATTTAGTTGTCTTGGTTATGAACACTGGGATTTTAAAAGATTGACCTCAAAGAAAAAGATTATTTTCATTTATCCCTGTTAGTTTTGAATAATAATATGTACTAATTTTTAAACTTAAGAAGTAGCAGATTTCAGTGGCCTTAAATATAACTGTATAACTCTAATTAGCAGGTCTCACAGTTTGTATTCCCAGTTAATCTGTAAGTCCCTACAAAACTCGAACTAATGATTACATTCTTACCCTGTAGACACAATGATAAAGTTGAGCCTGGTAATAACCAATTTCTGGGAGTACCATTCTTTCTCTATTTGCTAAAAGAAAATTGCTCTTTTATGTAAAAACAAATCATCTGTGGCTTCCGGGTAGGTTGCAGTGAAGTCATGCTCATAAAGGTTGAATCCCTTAGCGAGAATAGTATCTCAAGGAGACATGGTAAAGAGCAGAAGGAGTAGTAAATACAGAAGTGGAACCAAGCCAAAGCAATATGCTTGGCCTTCACTTTCTTACTTTATTTACCTCCTGGGTGAGCCCATCGCACCCTGCCCCAGCCCTTGATTCTCATAGGCATGATATCATAGGCATGTTCAACCTGCCACCAGCTCAGACTCACTCCCAGTGTCCACACTTATGGCCAATGGTATACTTGGCATACCTAAATATACATCCCAAGCCACTTCAGAACCATCCTAAGTAAAACTGGATTAATCCCTTTCCACTCCAAATTCTTTGTTCATTTACCAGCTAATTAAATAATACCTGTTGTGGACACTCCAAAAATACTGGGTGGACCTCAAGCCAAAATTCATCCAGATGTCAAGAGTGATGATACCCCAAAAGGTCTGGCAACATTTACTATTCACCTAAGGAGGTTTTATGGGGCAAGCAGGAAGCTCTGAGTCAGGATGAGACTGGTTTGGCTTTTAATGTGATTACAGGCTTAAGCTAGAGGGACAGTTCCCTTGTTCGGTCCAGGTCTTGAGGTGCTGGGACTTCCCAGGGGGCAGGCATTAAAGAAGTGAACACCTGAGTTTTCTTACCAACTTCCCTGGATGTGGGGCAGAAGGAAAGGGAGGGCTTAAGAGCTGTCAGTCACCCTTACGTGTGAACTGTACGAATGATTCTGACACGGATTTTGAGGATTCACTTTTGATGTGAATTTGAAACAGGGATTTAGAAATTCCTGACTACCCATGCAAACACACGGAATGTGCTGTAATCTTGACAGTGTATCCTTATGAATGTTCACTTTCATTCTACAGATTATAATTAAGTGGTGTTATTTCTAAGGATAAATTTCATGCAGCAATCTATTAAATAAGCAGACACTGGCAATGATTCACAGACAGATAGTAAAGAGCAGAATACAACACTGGATTTGAACTGGAAAAGTTAAATACTATGTATATATATGATAGATTATACATGTATATATGATAGATTAATGGACTAGTATATATATATATATATTTACACACATAGAATAAAATTGAATATTATATTTAACATTCTATGAAATAAAATGCATAATGAATTTTAGGCCAATGTGGAGTGAACTTAGTAAAAACAGGCACGTACTACACTTGAGAAAAAGATACTCCTATTAACATCTGTTTCTTTACATATTGTCCCTTGGTGCTGTTGAATCATTCATAAATTCTTTGGAATAGAAGGTGAAATACTGAAACTGATGTAAACAGTTTAAAGTTGCACCACGTAAAAAATTAAACTTTTATTTTCAAGGAGGACTGGTCTTTAATCATGCTGTGTTCTCTCATTAGTAGCCTCATGGTTTTTTCCTACAGTTCAAATCTCAGAAGAGAAACTTTCATTGCTAAGAAGTCCCTTAGTAGGTCAATGGTAAGGTTTATTTTACCAGAGTTGGCCGGATTTGACGAGAACAATTAATCACAATAATTTCTACAATGGCAGAAATGGATGGATTTAATTTTTTATCTTTTTTGCAAGGAAGAGGAGGGGTGGAGTAATATCTTTTAATATTTAAACAAATAGCTTATTGACAAATTTGCAAGACAATTAAGAAAAATTGTATTATAAAGTCTCTGTTAAATCATTTCATTGTTGCAAGTATTTTGACCTCAATATTAGTTTCTCTCAAAGAGGATTTGACAAAAAAGGCTGCTCTTGAGTGTTTAAATAAAATATAGACTGAGAAGGATAAAATAGATTTTAAAAATATATAACCTATTAAAATCTTTCGTTATTTTATTTATTTTTTAAATGCTTAGTTTTGAGAGAGAGACAGTGTGAGTGGGGAGGGGCAGACAGAGAGGAAAACACAGCATCTGAAACAGGTTCCAGGCTCTGAGCTGTCAGCACAGAGCCCCACGCAGGGCTTAAACTTATGAACCATGAGGTCATGACTTAAGCCAACGTTGGACACTTAATCAACTGAGCCACTCAGGTGACCCTAGTTATTTTAATTCTTTGTTTCTATAAATATATATATATATATATATATATATATATATATATATATATCTCCATCCAAAACAGATGTTTTTGTAAAAATACTTAATTTCTTGGGGCACATGGGTGGCTTGGTTGGTTAAGCATGTGACTTCAGCTCAGGTCATGATCTCATGGTTTGTGAGTTTGAGCCCCATGTGGGGCTCTGTGCTGACAGCTCAGGAGCCTGGAGCCTGCTTCAGATTCTGCGTCTCCTCTCTCTCTGCCCCTCCCCTCATGCTCTGTCTCTCGGTCTCAAAAATAAATAAATATAAAAACATTTTTTTAAATAAACAATTTCTTAAATTGAAAGAACCATTTGCATAATCTTGGTAAATACAAAAGGGTTTGCCTCAATTATGCTGGCTTAAATTATTTTCTTTGGCTGTATAAACATATACGGTTCTATCCCAATATAGATATTTTAGTAGAACCCAGCAGACAATTATAAGAAATATTTAACTGAATGGATTCTACATCCAACAACATGCCAGGACTCACCATCCTGAAACCCTCTAACCTAATGATTCTGGATAAAATATTGCACGTTCAGTGAATGGCTTTGAGAAGGGAAGAAGAAAGAAGTCTGCAGATACCCTGAACAAGTGAGCAAGAAAAGCCAGTCCCAGGGGGTCACAAACATAGTGATAGCTGCAGACTCTTCAGTAGGACTTAAATGCCACAGGCTCATCCGGGTTCCTCTAGTGTTACTACGAAAGCTACTTCTGTCTTTATCACAACTCTCTGAGGAGGTACTATTGTTATCCAAGTTTACAAATGTGACAGCGAGATGCAGAGATGTTACATGACTCGCCCAGGGTCACGCAGGTTGTAAGTGGCAGCCATGGAATGAAAACCTATACACTGTGGTACCAGAGACAGTAAGCTTGACCAGTTGGTAAGTTACAACCCCATGGATCTGAGATAACACCAGTCTCAAAGGTTCTAAAATGGAATTCAGAGACATTCACAAATAAACAGAAATCACAATGAAAGAATAAGACTGTAAAATAAGAACAAACATATTTGAAGAAGATCTAAAATAGGACATGAGGAAGGAAAAGAAAAAGTCATTCAAAGCAAAACTCATCTTCCTTTACTAGATATTTCTTTAGTAAACTAGTAGTATTCAGCACAGTGGAATGTTGGAATTACAGATAAGGTGAAATGTGCTGTATTTTTCTGGCACTAATTTAGGAAATGAAAACCCATTACACGCTTCTGTGTTGTAAAATTTAAAGCTTCATGGTCTCCTGCTGCCTCAACATCCCCAAAACAGGCTCTAAGCACCTTGCCCACATGACCAGGAGAAACTGAGGTAAGCCTGGCCCCGGACGCAATAACCCTTTTCACCCTGACTGTGACCTAGTGACATCAACTGCACACTTACATCTCCTGCCGTTCTCGGGGGTACTCCGCTCTGACCTCCAGTAGAAGCACTTGCCCAGAGGTCCCCTCTCTTTCCCTTCTCCCTGCCTCCCCCTCTCTCTCTCACCTCCTCACCTCCTCACCTGCTTGGCTGGCACACTCCCCTGATGCCCTCTTTGTGGTCCCTCTTGAGTTCAGTGACTGTCTCTCTAGGACCTGTGAGTATAATCAACTTTGTCTTCTTGAGCCTCTCCTGTGTCCCCTCTTATGGAAGCACCTGATGGACCATCTCATCAAAGAATACAAGGCAGTTGACTCATAAAGCTGTTTCTTCAACTTACACTTGCCACATCCAACCACACAGGTCAGAAAATTACAATCCTACAACGTGCCCAGGTGGAGGAGAACCAGAATACTGGAAAATACTTGTCCTCTGGAAAATACTTCTACTATAAATATCCTTTGATGAAAATATTTTATTATTTCCCCTGTTGTTATTTTTTAAAAATGTTTATTTATTTTGAATGACAGAGAGAGAGTGTGTGCAAGTGGGGGAAAGGGAGAGAGAGAAGGAGAGAGAATCTTAAGAGAACCTCGGCCCAGAGCCGGACATAGGGGCTCCATTCCACGACCCTGGGATCATGACCTGAGCTGAAATCAAGAGTTAGACGCTCAACTGACTGAGCCACCAGGCATCCCTCCCCCTTTGTTAATATTGAAACACATTTAAAAAACTTTTACTGCGTCATCAAGTGAATTTCAAAAAGCCTACTTTTCTTATAATTAAAAATCTTACTAATAGCTCAGTGTATATTTTATGGTTCTATCACACACACACTATGAACTTGGTTGCTTTTCCTGAACTGAAACGGTCAATTCCATTCCTAATAATTACAAACAGAAAAATGATAACAAATTCCACCATCAATGACAATAGGAGGTTTTCTTCCTCTGTTTTGGCAGAGGCACACACACATACTAAGATAATTTGCAAAATGAAAATCAGAATGATCACCGAGAACGACCAAAACACAAAAGTCTGAGATTAAATATTACTTTCATTAGTGAGGATGAAATTAGTAATTCAAGGGGCAATCAGCTGCCAGTAGTCTTTTAGGAAAATAAAGAGAAGTAATGAAGGAAATACTTCCTGTGCTTTACCAGGTATTAAAATAAAGCTTTGCCAAGTTTTGGCAAAGAGATGCCAGGAGAGACTAATATAGACAAAGCGTGAGTTTAACAGACTGAATCCTTAGATCTAGGTTCCGTGTACCAGGGGCACTGATTTCGCCCACCTTCATACAATCTATGCTAACGCCTCCAAAGGACTTTGGAAACGAGAACTTCTAGTCCCTTTTAAGATTTTTTAAGTATTTGTAACAGAAAATGTTTGGATTTTTCTTACCACCAATTATACATACTAACTTTGCTTGAGTCACTAAATGTGACTAATACATTTCAAATAAACCTGACAGTTTTCAATTTACTCTTTGCTTTTGTCCTATCTTCCCCATGTTGTACTTTTCATCTCCATGACTTGTTAATTACACAAGAGTGAATGGTGTAATGCATGACATGCATTACTATTTACTCTACATGTTTCAATAGAGTCAACGGAGTTATTTTTATCTTAGAAAATTCTCTGATTTTCAACACCGTCTTTTTCCTTAACATCATAGAAGACCATAAAACCGCTTATGTTATATTAAAATGGGCCTCTTAATGACAGGCCACCAAGTATGGATGACCCCTTATGGGTCAGGTATTTTACACATCTTGCGATAAGAAATCATATCTCGGGGAGATCAAGTTGCTCGCTGAAGGATTCTCTAAGGAACAGACTTGAGTAACCAGGGTGTATGAATGAAAAACTCTTTTCCAGTCCTCAAGCTGCCTCCTGAAGTGACAAGAGGAAGGAGAAGCAAAGACAGTAGGACTAGAGAAAAAGAGAAGCACCCCAATGACGTTTGCAAGAAATAATTTCTCCCTCTTTTCAATGCCCAGGATGCTTTATCTGTAACTAAACTATCATCTCTTGTAACAAACATTGATTTTAAATACAATAAAAATATCTACCATTATTGAGTTCTTACTTTGCCCCCAAGTACTTTTTTTTACCTTTTTAAAAATTTATTTATGTATTTTAAGAGAGAGAGAGAGAGAGAGAGGCAGGCAGAGAGAGAATCCTAATACTATTACTGTCTTAGAAGGTAGCAAAGTCTTCTCTAAATAACAAGTATGTTTTCTGATATATTTTATATCCTCACGTTTTCCTGTTTTCAACATCAAGAGCAATAGGATTATTGAGGAGAAGTAAACCTTTCATTTTAAAAAAAATTTTAAAGTGTGAGGTAGTAAACATCTCAGGAGAATCATGTCAATTCTTATTATTAACATAGAGCAGGTTTCAGTTAACCATTTATTTCCTATCCCTTTTCATCTTATTTATAATCTGACGTTACTCATTTTGATTTTCAAATCCCAAGGGATGTTCTGAGTATCTCTTGGCCTCCCCATGATCCTGTCCTTTTGACGGAAGGGCAAGGAGGTGGGTGACCAGCCTGAGATCAGGCTTGAGCTACCCAAATTTAGGATTAGAGCTTGAGGACCTTGTGATGCTGCATTTAGCTCCCCACCCCAACAACCATTAAAATTCATCAGCCGCAATAACAAGTACAACAATCACAAAATCTAGTAATTACTTCATTCTCCTCCCAACCAAGGAACAGAGTCACAGAATTGTTAGATTACATGGATCACAATTCAATAATCAAAGAAGGAAAAGAGATGAACAGCACTTTGCCTTGAAAAGCTAAAGTTGAAATAAAGGCTCAGATGGGGACACGGATGACTTACCTTAGTGTATCTTTGATCCTTTCCAGATTCTTCATGACCCAGAGAGGGAGCACAAACGGCTTACCTTAGTGTATCTTTGATCCTTTCCATGCGATTCTTCATGGCCCAGAGAGGGAACACGAACTTACCTTGTGCATCTTTGATCCTTTCCACGTGATTCTTCATGACCCAGACAGGGACTATGCTTCCTCATGTATCCTTTCTCCGACATGGATCCTTTAAATATAAAATAAACAAGTATGTGGTGATGTGTTTAAGTTATTCTAATTTAATTTGACATAGTTCAAATGTATGTTATTAAGCATGCAGGAAGGTTTTCTTTAAACAAGCAGTAATTAAGTTTAAAACTTTCAAGAATACCTACGGAAGTGTCTCACACCTACCCTCTGGCAAAAAGTAAATAAAATGGCTAAACTGACTACTTAGACAACGGAATATCTGATTGAAAAGACAGTCGTGTACAAGAAAATAAAAGAGGAATTAAAATTTCAAGTTACCTGGGTGATTACTAGAATTCACATTTCAGAGTGTCACAGGGGATTTTAGTCACTTACACATCATTAATGAACAGGCAGACCAGACTGACAAATATCTGACATGTGTTCACTTATGAGCCACTGATACAACTTCAGGGATCCTGATATTTCTCAGGATCTGATATTTAGCCTGGAATGGGCATCAATTATATACGTTTCCTAGGAACACTAAATTTTGTTACACATACATATGATTCACTAATAACTTAAGAATACCAACAAAATTTTTGAAACCTTGATTTTTTATAAAGTAACATGACTGGAATTGACATTTCAATTTCTTGCAAGGAAGGCTGTTTACAATAAATGGAAGATGTTCTCTTCAAGCCTGATTCATGCCCCACATCAATGCAAATTCTTTTTCAGACAGTCACAAAGGAAGTGAATCAGGTGTATTAGCATGAGTCATGAATACATTTTATCAAATGTATTAAAGGAAAATATAAAGAGAACCTAAATATTTTATTTAAGCATTCAAACATTTTCTTGCTTACCATTACAGTTGGCCTTAATTTGCTTGCTCTCTTTTTTCTTTCCTTCCCGTCCACCCCCACCATTTATGTGTGTTGTCTTGTACAAATTGAAAAACAGATTGTATTCGGAAAATTACAAATTCCAAAAAATTAATGAATGACTTGAGCTGAGAATATACAATGGATTACTGATTTGGTCAGATTTCAGGAATCCTGTCTGAAGTTAATTGTTTAAAGAAAATGAAATCAATCATCACCAATTTAACACTACGTCTTAAATATGGCAGAGATCTTTATCCCAGGTATCTTAAATGTTTCTTAATTTCTTTTTCCACATCAAAGTATCTCCTCTTCTCCCTTCCCATAAATAGAAAAACAGGAAATAAAAATCAAAGTTTTTAATACTGTGTGTAACTTTTATTACAATAAAGATTTAACTATGATGATGAAGGAATCATTACAACTATTAACTTGAACATAAACAAAAATTACGCCTATAACATAAACTTATATTGCTTAAAGATATAAGCAGGTTAGTGTAACATTTATAATTGAATATGATATTATGCTTATAAAAAAATTTTGGTTTCGTTTTAAAAGATCAACTCAGATTTACATTTTTAAATTTTTTTTTCAAAGTTTTTTATTTATTTTTGGGACAGAGAGAGACAGAGTATGAACGGGGGAGGGGCAGAGAGAGAGGGAGACACAGAATCGGAAACAGGCTCCAGGCTCTGAGCCATCAGCCCAGAGCCTGACGCGGGGCTCGAACTCACGGACCGCGAGATCGTGACCTGGCTGAAGTCGGACGCTCAACCGACTGCGCCACCCAGGCGCCCCAGATTTACATTTTTATAGTAAAATATTTAGCATGTTCACATTTTAGTTTTTAATATATAGGCATAGATAAGCTCTATAATGATTTAAACTTTAAAAATGGTGTATTTTTTTAGGGGCGCCTGGGTGGCTCAGTCAGTTGAATGTCCAACTCTTGGTTTTGGCTCAGGTCATGATCTCACGGTTTGTGAGTTTGAGCCCCGCAGCACCGAGCCTGCCTGCGATTCTCTCTCACCTTCTCTCTCTCTTCCATTCCCCCACATGCTCTCTCTCTATCTAAATAAGCCATACAGAGAAAGACAGATACCATATGGTTTCACTCTTTTGTGGATCCTGAGAAACTTAACAGAAACCCATGGGGGAGGGGAACGGAAAAAAAAAGAGGTTAGAGTGGGAGAGAGACAAAGCATAAGAGACTCTTAAACACTGAGAACAAACTGAGGGTTGATGGGGGGTGGGAGGGAGGGGAGGGTGGGTGATGGGTATTGAGGAGGGCACCTTTTGGGATGAGCACTGGGTGTTGTATGGAAACCAATTTGACAATAAATTTCATATATTAAAAAAATAATAAAAAAATAAAATAAAATCTTAAAAAATAAGATAAACATTAAAAAATAAAAATGGTATATTTTTTAAAAAGTTTATCACAATCTTTTTATATAAAACCATGAAAATAACTGTCTTTGCAGTATCAAAAAATTTAGTATTTAGCATCTATTTTCATTTCATGTGCAAACTCTGATAATTATTCAATAGTTTTTTCTAACGTATTTCTTCTTTTTCTAAATGCTATCCACCTTTAAATAAAACCATAACATTCTAACTAATGATCACTTGGTACATTAAAACAGATAAAGCACATGTGGATAATTACATATATTTTAAAAATACATTATTATTTCACTTACTTTTAAAAACCTACACATTTAATCATATCTAAGGCACACACTTCCTTTTCCTTTTTAGATTGCTTTTAAAAATACACATGTCTCTCTGACTCCCTCTCTCATATATATATATATATATATATATATATATATATACACATATATACATATATACATACATACACACACACACACACACACACACACACACACACACACACACACACCTCTTTTGAACACAAGAATTTTTCCAGGATCCTCTCAGCTTCTCATGGACTATATGACTCAGAGCTTATGTTCAATCATTGTTTTGTGAATGTTCAAATAAATGGACTCCAAATGGATTAATATGCACATAAACTATATTGTTATTATCATTTCTAATAATTTCTTTCAGAACAATATTTAATCATGTCTTTGGTGTTGTTCATTTATTAATTTATTTTTAAAATATCTCCATAAGGAATTGGCTCTTCTCACCAAAGTAAAAACAGCTGTCCATCCTCTGTGCCTATGCTAATCTTCCTGCATATGGCCAAGACCTCCGTTCCTACATTTCAAGCACATGTCAGATCCACCGGCTGGGATCTGAGCCCTGGCCTTCTTTAGCTCGCACTATCGTCTTGTCATCATGCTTTGGTAGGACAAAACTCAGAACTAAGTGGAAAGAAAGTTTTTCACCGATTAAATAATGTATACACATTGACTTTCAAAGTGGCTTGCTTTGTAAGACTATAGATACCAGAAACATCTACTGGAGTCTGGAGCCTTGAGTCCTTCTTGTTTTGCTTCCCATGTGCAAGTCAAGTCTGAACTCCTTTCCCCATCAGCAAAAAGTGAAGATCTATATCTAGGTAACACAAAATTGCTGTGTTCATTTATGACTATCTGAAAACACTGTATAAAGTGACATCAATATAGGAATTGGCAAATTATCATCTGTGGTCCAGCTGCCTGCTTTTGTAAATAAAGTTGTACTGGACCACAGGCACACACATTGATTTATGTATTTTCCACAGCAGGCTTCAGCTATCATGGCAGAATTGAATAGTTACAACAAAGACCTCTGGCTTGCCAAGACCCAAATATTTACTCTCTGGCCCTTTAAGAAAACAAATGCAGAACCCTCCAATTAACACTAATACTTACTACTATTACTTACTTACCAGTAGTAATAGCAGCAAAAGTCAATTTCTACAAGTCTCATTAAAGCCATTTGAAATACCCACCAAGTAGTGATGTAGTGTTTCTTTCTTTAGAAAATGAATACGGTTGATCTTGCTAACTATTCAATAAAGTCAAATGGGAAGTTTTTATTTCCATATATCCAACCTGAAGTTTAAACCCTCCCATCAGCGTGTGTGCTTAGTAACCTTCAGGATGACAATGAAAGCTTCAGCTTTCAATTCCATGCCCAGGCACTTAATGTTTCAACAATACTGCTCAATACTGGCTATGAACCTTGGAAAGCGTGCTGACACATTAGCGTGTGGTCATCAGATAAAGTTTTATATATTATTCATATTTACAATGTGGTACGCTGAACAGATGTCACCTATAATTACTTGGCTTAAATTAAAAAACTATAGATTAATGTTTCCAAGTTTTAAAATACATACCAGAAATGAAAATCAATTGGATTATTTGATCTAAGTTAGAGAAATATATTCATTTTATTAGAATGTTCAGATTAGAGGCAATTTGAAATCAGTAGTAGCCAAGCAAGAAACTGTATCAAAAATGATCTATTGGACACCAATCGTAATGCAAAGTCATCCTCTGCAAAAGGAAAAGCCATTGGAGGTTTAATTACATGTAAAAGTTTGTGTGACTGACAAGTACCAGAAACGCAGTAGACACACGAGAGGTCCCAGTGAGATAAGAGACAGCCAATGCAGTACAGATCAGAGGGAGATGTGTTATTCATGGAGACTTCCTCTTTACAGGTATTTCATTTGCTGATATTTTAGCTGTGATAAATCACAGTTTTTAATGTGATATTTATTTGAAGAAATCAAAACAGTATTTTCTTTCCTTTTGGGACATAAAACTTACAAAGTTTCTAACTAACTGTAACCTATAGCTATTAGTCTAAACACTTAGACTATTATTACATACTCTTCAAAAACAAAACATAATCTGTCAAACACCCCAATGACAGACGATTTATAAAAATAGGCTTCCTACTTTTCGAAGGTTATTCATAAAACATCTTGACCCTTTGATACAACTCAAGAATCGTCTCACCCATAATCTGCATTCAGCATAGAACGGATCTATTTTAATTCTAGTCCATCCTCACGATTTGACCATATTGATAAACCCTCAGAAAAAGTCTCCTCAGAAGAAAAAAATCATCAATACATTTTGACTAGAAATTCAATGATTTCTTAAGATCTTATATGACTCTATTTTGGGGCATCTAACTTCTAAGTTACTATCCTACAGACTAGTATAGATCCACTCTCTCCAAGGCTTCTATTCATAAAAATGATGCACACTCTTACTTGTCTACTTGTACCTTACTTTAGAAGCAAATCAATTAACGAGAGGAATTTAAAGGAAGAATTTCAGGATTTTTTCAGGATTTCTCAGGATATTCTTGAGATGTGTCAAAGTCTTCTTTAAAAAATTACAGAGTTTTGTTTTGTTTTGTTTTTTGTATTTTAAGCAAAGCTGATTAATGCTCAGCCTGACTTGTGTTGCAAGCTCATGAGAACAGATGATAAATGAACTGCTCTCTGATATATAATGTTTAATAATGAACTTGAGCCAAAAAGAAATATCAAAGAGAATGGTTCAAAAGCTAAAAATCAATAAGCCAGTAGTTTCTCCTTTTATATGTATATGACTATGGATGGAAAACTGGAATAAAATACATATTAAAAAAGAACATAATTCTACCTAGATTTTTGGTCAAGTAGCACTAAAGCAAAGCAGAAGGAACAAACAAGATAATAAAGAGCAAATTGAAAAATAAACCTGACAGGAAAACTTAGAAATGTGTGTCAAAAACCTTAATAATATCCTTAATAATCAATCACATCCATAACTTTTGTAATCTGTAAATGCTATGGTTCTAAGAACAAAAAAAAATTATATTCCTTTCAAGGATTTTTCTATCACCTTAAATTCTTCATAGAAGATAAAGAATCACCAAATACAATGTTTGAATCACATAAAATTATAAATATATGTGTATATATGTATGTGTGTACAGATATGTGCATATATATATTAAATATACGTAATTTCTAAGAGCTGTTGAAAAGAGGCTAGGCAAAGAGCAGTCATTCACAAAGTTCCCAATAAACTCAATTTAACACTTTTGTTTGGCTATTTAGTGACCCTTACAACCAATACAAGCAGAATTTATTATAATTTAATTTGGGGATGTTATGACAAATTATCAATGGATGAACCAGTATAGTTATCTCTTAAAATCTCCTCACTTACTTATATGTCTGTCCTTTCAAAAACGAGAATTTATAACGTGTATAAAGAAGAAACTCTATAAGGACACACATCTGAACAGGCATTGTTGGAGTAAAAATCTACCTCTGCACCAAGAAACCTCAGTGTTCTCAAATAAAGTTCTGTGTGTCCAGTTAGTTTAGCATGCAAAGCTCCCCAGATGCTTGCTTTTGGGGGGAAAAAAGAGCACACAGAGAACACGCTGGTCACTGCCATATATTTTGGCCGTAACTGACGGTGCGCGTGATCATGTGATTGCAGCTCCTTACTGTTTTCCATGCCACCTGTGACCCTGCCATCCATTTCATGTAATTAGTGCTTTAAATAAAACGACTCAAAAGCTTTTCTCCGTTTTGCAAAGTGAAAGATCAAATCATTGTAAGGGAGAGAGTTAGCATCAAACCAGCGTAACCAGCTATGACACCTAGTAATTGAGTCCTGTCACGGTGCACAAAAGTTATCTACAGCTCATTATCTCCGAAGCATTCAGTATATATGAGACTATAAAATCAGTACTGAAAAATTGCCAAACTACAGTCCTCCACCTTCTCTGCTATGTGGTTGCATATGTGGTTCTGCTATGTGGAGAAAATTAAGTCCACAATCTTCTCTTTCATTTTCCTTTTAGACATTGAGTAAGTGTGATAAATGTTTCATTTTAATTTCCATGATCAGATCGTCAGAGCCACAGACCTATTCAAGGGGGAAATGACTTGATATCACTAAGTCTGGCTGTTTTCAGAGACGTAATCCTGCAAGTAGGGGCTGCCGACGGACAAGCCACTCCCTGGATTTGACCCAGAGGCATGTTTAACCATCCCAGTATTTTAGAAATTGGGAGATTTTATGAAACATTCCTATCTTGACTTCTCTTGAAAACAAACAATCTTTCAGTATGGATCTTCGTTCTCGTCTGGTAACAAGAAGCCAGATGCAATTCCTATTTGCCAATCTGCACCATTTTTATCACCTTATGTCCTGGGCACCTCACTGATTCAAACTGCCTACAGGCATCTGAGTCTGAGTCTCTTGCAGTAGAATATCTACATTTTCTGGCTTAGTTGCTTTATCCATGACTTGGCCCCTGGCCCAATTCAAACATAGCAAGTACCTGCTCCCCTACATTTTTAATTAATATTTCCTATTTGCTTCCTTATCAATTTTATATGGGCTAACTAGATTCATGCAGCATGTGATAATTGAAGAGTACAGAACAATAAGGTAGGAGACTGAAATCTCCTTTTATTAATGATTAAAACAGAAACAGCCGGAGTTTGCATTAGGATGTGCATTCTGGCCACTTGTCCCTGGAGCTTGAAATCTAAACACCAAAATTGCCAGTATGCCTGTGGTTGGTCCACTGCATAACCTGACCTATGTAGACAACTCCTTGAACAAAACTATGAACCAGACATTTTTTGGAATCTTAAATTATAAGTACCAAACCCCTTCTGAACCTCTTCAGTGCCAGAGTTTAGAGTGAAATATTATAAAAATACTTTATAATAATCAGGTAAAATCCCAGGGTAATCCGCTTCATTGGACACATTTTTAGTTTTAGTTTTTTTAAAAAGTGGTTAGTACTAAAAATGGCATTCCTCTGTGGATGGTAAGCTTTCTTATAATAGGTATATGCAATACGTGACAATAATATAATTGTGCCTGACAATAATAATATGTGCCTGATACCTTACCTCTGTAATCCCTAATCCAGACCTTTTCATCCTCCATATTTCCTGCCACAGTTGAGATGATAAACACGAATAGCATCGAAAGGTAATTGTCTAAATGTGACCAAACCAAAGAACTGTGATGAGCTTGATTCTACGTCCCTTCAGCACACAATTTCTTTTTCTATACGGCATGATAATCAGATGCATTGAAACTCTGATCTTTGGGCTACATTTTTTAATTTATCACTTAGGTTTTCTTTGTGTTTTACTTCATTCTAAGCTTCATTTCTGACACAGTTTCTCTAATTCAAGCATGCTGCTGCCAGATGGAAATAACTTCAATAATATGGAGGTGCAAATCGTAAAGGCAAATTCAGATTCCTTAAAGAATTACTGGAGAATATAAATTTATCATAAAAATCCAAACCATACTCCATTATGTATGAGATACTTCCTCGAAAACAAATACAAACATAAACGCACACTCACACGCAAGTCCCTTTTTTAAACAACAATCACTGTAATTTGTGTGTTTTTTATATGCTCACTACAGATATTAAAGTTTATTTCTTTCACTCGATGATATGTCTTAGCCATCTCTCCTTATTAAAATGTGTGGATTTAGTGTATACTTAATGACTATGTAGGATTTAATTGCATGATAAATCTACATTTCACAAACTGCTTCTGGTAGGATATGGGTTATTTGTTTTTCTTTCTTTTGGGGGGGTATTACCAATTTTAAGTGACTGTTTTTACATCTTTTCACACTTGTATAAGGTGAAAAGGGGATGAATCTTTAGAAGTAGAATGGCTGGCTCAGACCTTTGGCAAATAAATACAACAGTTTAACACCAGCCTCTGAAAATACTTTATTACTTACACTCTTACCATTTCTTCATCAGTAATGGAAGATGTTTGTCTCTCCATATTCTTGTGGACACCGAGTGTTGTCAGTTACATAAAACTTTTAGACTTTGCTTAATCAGTTTGTGCCACTTGTATTTTTTTTTATCAGAGATAAAGATTTTAGTACAGTTTTCTCTCTCATAATATGACATATTAAAACCCCTAAAAGTGAGCATTATTACTAAACACTGTGTCTTAAAAAGGGATAGATAAATACTAATCAAGAAACAAAACTACCGCTGTCTAACCCTTCTAATTTAACCAAATCATTGAATATTTTAACCCATTTCATAGCTCATTCGCCACCATTTTAGACATGGTAGTTTGTGTCCTTTGAAGCACAAGCCATTTCCTTTAGTATTTGCGACACCATTTGGAATGTACATTAAGCCTTAACTGGTGTCAAAGATCTGGAAGAGTTTCCTTGTCTCCTCTGACTTGACCACTAAATGCTTTATTTTCCCATTTTTTTAAGTTACTCTCTCTCAATCTACCACAGAAATTTTAGTCACTTATGCATGTGGTTTCTTCAGAAAAGGTGGGATTTACTTTTTTAAATAGATAATGTTATATATTATATAATAATATACAATATAATACTATAATATATACTTTTCTCCTTAAAAAGGAAGACTGTATTTACTACATAATTTGTCCATTACACTAAGTTTAAATAAACTAGAATTATATAGTAAATAATATTTTGTAGATTTTTTTAAGGACTTGACAGTATACTTCTTTGTTACATACGAAATCTTAGTAAGTGAATTCTCTAGAACTACAGTAGAAGGATTTTCATACCAAAAAATAGCAAGATATTAGGTTTCTAAACACATAAAAAAATAAACAATACTACAACAAAACAAAATCAAAAGCTGCTAACTATGGCTTCTAGCCTTGGGATCAAGATGTGTTAAGTAACTTCAGGCATTGAGGAAACACTTTTTAAAGCAGAAAGCGCTATTTCTAAAGAACAGCTTCTGGACATGGAAATCGTTTGATGATATCAGAGTCTCAATAAGCATCAAATAAAAAAGAACAGTGCAATCAGGAAGTTAGTGTTGGATTTCCATGAAACTTCCATATTCATTTTCCTGAATATACGTTAATGTGTTTTAAAGTTGTGTTTATTCTTTTTTTAAAATTTTTTAAATGTTTATTTTTGAAGGAGAGAGAGACAGAGTGTGAGCAGGGGAGGGGTAGAGAGAGGGAGACAGAATACAAAACAGGCTCCAGGCTCTGAGCTGTCAGCACAGAGCCCAACACAGGGCTCAAACTCACAAGCTGTAAAATCATGACCTGAGCCGAAGTCATAGCTTCACCGACTGAGGCACCCAGGTGCCCCTAAAGTTTAGTTTATTCTTTAACACACTATTCCCAATGTTTTTCATCGTATTAGTGTAGATGCCCCTCAAACCTGCCTCTTGATATTTAAACTAGCCTTTGCTCCTAAATTTAGATCTTAAAAAACTCTACGTCACCATCTATTCAAATATTTCATTACAAGTACAATTACTTAAACTTTTCCTGTTTTTCCCTAAACTTCAGCTATTTTTTTTTCAAATCTATACTATTTAATAGGAAAAATGAGATATTTCTTATGAATCATCAACGAAAAAACTCTAACAAATGAGAAGTTGCTTTCATAGATCATTTTTTGACCGACTACAGAAAAAAAAAAAACTTTGAGCCACACTAAGTGTGCTAAGAAACTGAAAACAAACAAACAAAAAATACTGTAGGAGTCAAAGAATGGCATCTGTTGTCACTAATGAGAAGTTCAATGATATAGAATCGTTTACTCATTATGACACATACGTAATCGTGCTTTACTAAGCAAAATAATTTCATAAAAACCTCCAGCTTCACCTCATTCATGAACTCTTAAGTAAGTAAGTAACTCTTAAGTAAGACATTTACTCTTTTTCTAAACACAAGTAATTAAATATAAAATAAGGGTTCAACATATTCAACCCTGGATAGACTTAAATCTTACTTTATTCCTCAATGTATTTTATGTTACTCTCCCTTGGTAAAACTCTTGGGGAACCATACAGAAAAACAGACTCAATGGATTAAGGACCTAAATGTGAGGCCTGAAACTGCAAAACTCTTAGGAAAAAACCACAGGCAGTGATTTCTTTGTCATAGGCCACAGCAACATTTTTCTAGATCTGTCTCTTAAGGCAAGGGACACAAAAACAAAAGTAAACTACTGGGACTACACCAAAATAAAAAGCTTTTCACAGCAAAATAAATCATTAACAAAATGAAGAAACAACCTAATGAATGGGAGAAGATATCTGCAAATAATACATCCGACAAGGGGTTATATCCCTAACACCAAAAACGCACAACTCAACACCAAAAAACCCCAAATAACCCAATTAAAAAAATGGGCAGGAGTCCAAAATGGACATTTTTATGAAGAAGACATACCAGTGGCCAACAGACACTTGAAAAGATGCTCAATATCATTCGTCATCAGGTAAATGTAAATCAAAACCTCAATGGGAGATCACCTATACTTGCCCGAATAGCTAGGATGGAAAAGATAAGAATTAACAAGTGTTGACTAGGATGTGGAGGAAAAGGTAACTGGTAGTGAATGTAAATTGGTACAGCCACTGTGGAAAACAGTATGGAAGTTTCTCACAAACTTAAAATAAAAATACTCTACGATCCAGTAATTCTAGTATTTACCCAAAGGAAACAAAAATACTAAATTGAAAATATACATGCGCCCCTATGTTTATTGAAGCATTATTGACAATACTGAAGATGTAGAAGCAACTCAAGTATCCTCTGGGATGAATGGATAAAGAAGACGTGACACCTATATACAGTAGAATGTCACACAGCCACGAACGAAACAAGGGTAAGATCTTGTTATTCATAACAACACGGATGGACGTAGAGGGCATTTTGCTAAATGAAAGAAGTCAGATAGAGACAAATATCTTACGCTTTCACTTATGTGTGGAATCTAAAAAACTAAACAAATGAAAACATAAACAAAAAGCAGATTCAGACTATAAATATGGAGGAAAAAACTGAAGTTTGCCAGAAGGGAGGGGGTAAGAAGGTAGGCAAAGTGGGTAAAGGTACGGGAAGATACAGGCTTCCAGTTATGGGATGAATGCATGGGAATAAAAGGTATGGCACAAGCAGCATGGGCCATGGGACTGTAAGAGCGCCATGTGGTGACAGACGGTAGCTACTCTTGTGGGCAGCATAGCGTCGTGCACAGACTTAGCAAATAACTACGATGCAGTCCCGAAACTAATGGAGCATTGTGTGCCAATTCTCCTCAAATTTTAAAAATTTACTGAAAAAAATTATTTAATATAATCTACGTCTGATACTAAAAACAAACCAGCAAAAACGTCTTGGAGAAAGTCTGATCTAATCTTTAGGATACGTCCAAAGTAAACTTCTATGTGAATGCCAGCTCAGGTCCTCTCTTATCAAACTTCCAGTCATCCAGTATATTGGATTATGGGTATCCCAGTACTTGTCATTTACCCAGGAGATACCAATGCCTTCCTGGGACGATACCTAACATGAAGTCGTTCCCTCCCAGGGCTTGACTTTTGGCTTTCTCCCATGCGTCGCCTTTCTTTAGACTGGTGTTTATATTTTGTTTCTGCATTTGTTTCTTGGAAAGCACGCAGGATCTTAGCTTGGGCTCATTTTCAGTGATATGATCATGGAAAATTCAGCAGAGTGGTTAAAAGCCTAGGCTTAATTCAAATAGTTCTAAATTTACATTCTAGGGATACTGTTTACTAATACAGTCTTTGGCAATATACAGAGTTGGTTGGAGTAAAGCGTCTTCATCTATGAAGTGTTACATTCCAGGATGGTTTTAAAAGTTAAATGAGAAACATATGTGGGTGATGGGCACAGGGCTGGGAATGTATTAAGTATTCAATAAATGGCAGCTATTAGTATTATTGGTGTTTTTATGAACCGTCTTGGAACAACACCTTAATCGTGGCCCCACCCGACCCATATCGCAGGATCAGGCCCCTTGCTTCAAGAGGACAGTTTCACCCTTTTCCCACTCCCTGGATGAGATAATGAGGAGAGAGAGAGAAGAGATGGGAGTTCTAAAATCTTGTGTGCTCCCCACCGGTCTAACACAGTTTTACACACTTATGGCACATATCTAACGCTTATAAAAAGAGGACCGTCATTTTCCCACATTAACTGGCTCTGAATGTGTTGTCAGAGGGAACAATAAGACAAAATAAGTGATGATTCCCTCCATATTTTATTCAGTGCCCTCAAAAGGCATACTGATGCGTAAACCGTATGCAGAGTGGTAAAGCATCATACAAAAAATGGCATGAGTTTATGTACGAGGGGGAATTTTTCTTTAAGTAAGTCTGTGGTTGGCTGGAGACTATAAGAGAACACAGTGGAGTATAAATGCTAACTGTGGCCATAGGGACAAAAGAAAAGCAATGTTACATAATGCTGCTGGTTAATCTTAAGGCATTAGCTGATCTCCCCATCAGAGTACACAGATTATTCTGCAAATAGTCAATTAATTTAGTGCAAAAGCTAATAAGTCAATCCAATACACTGACACTAGATAATTCATCTTCCAAAGTATTTGAAAACAATTTTAGCCTCTGACCCAGAATGGCGAATGACTAACAGTCTTTAAATCAAAAGATCAAAAAGGAACTGTTTTATATTTTCAGGTAACTACACCTTATCTCTGACTGGCTTTTAGAAATAGATCTCAAGGCTTTTGGAAAAAGTTGGATCAATTTCACGCACTATGCCCCAAAATAAATTCCCAGAGGATAAAATAATTAAATGCAAAAAAGAAACCCCACCATTTAAAATATACCAGAAGTAACAACTTGTGTGAGAGTCTCTCTACCTTGTGAATGGCCTATGACTCAAAATCAACCAACAATAAAGATATAGAATTTGATTTTATAAAAATTATAGTATTTAAAAATCTTGGCATGGCAAATGCAACCATACATGAAATAAAAAGACAAACACAAAATTGAGAAAAATATTTGCAATTTATATCACATACACAATGTTAATGTATCTAGTATATGAAAATGCTCTAATAAGAGAAGAAAAAGCAAAATGTTTTAAAACAATGGACTAGAGGGGCACCTGGGTGGCTCAGTCAGTTAAGCGTCTGACTCTTGATTTCAGCTCAGATCATGATCTCACAGTTTGTGGGTTTAAGACACACATTGGGCTCTGCACTGATGGCATAAAGCCTGCTTGGGATTCGCTCTCTCTCTCTCTCTCTGTCTCTGCCCCTCCCCAGCTCTCTCTCTCTCAAATATAAACAAACATTAAAAAAAAAAGAACAATGCACTAGAATAATGATCAGTTAGTTCACAATAAAAATGCAAATGGTTCTAAGACATAAAAAAAAGTGATATGTGCATGAATCTTTTGACTCAACAATTCCACTTTTGGAAACCTCCTGCAATTATACCCTGCCAAATATGAAAAGATTTATATTCATGGCTACTCAATTACTTTTTTTAATGTTTTTTCCATCTTTTATTATAGTAAGACTGATTAGCTTTTTTTCAAACACAAACAAATAAGCATCTAGCGTAGTAACTTTGACTACCCTCTTCATCACAGTTTCTTTTTTTTCAAGTTTTATTTAATGTTTATTTATTTTCGAGACAGAGAGAGACAGAGCATGAACGGGGGAGGGGCAGAGAGAGAGGGAGACACAGAATCTGAAACAGGCTCCAGGCTCTGAGCTGTCAGCACAGAGCCCGATGTGGGGCTCGAACTCACGGACCGTGAGATCATGACCTGAGCCGAAGTCAGACGCTTAACCCACCAAGCCACCCAGGTGCCCCAATTTCAAGTTTTATTTAAATTCTAGTTTGTTAACCTTTAGTGTAGTTAAAATGGCAAAACTCATGCCATTTTGGTTTCAAGAGTAGAATTTAGTGATTCATCACTTACACATAACACCCAGTGCTCGACCCAAGTGCCCTTCTGAAGTCCGGCACCCGTTTAGCCCATCCCCCACCCACCCTCAGTTTGTTCTCTGTAGTTAAAAGTCTCTTATGGTTTGCTTTCCTCTTCTTCCCCCTCCCCTAAGTTCATCTGCTTTGTTTCTTACGTTAAATCATACGGTATTTGTCTTTCTCTGACTTCCTTAGCTTAGCATAATACTCTCTTTAGTTCCATCTTCATCATTGCAAATGGCAAAGATTCATTCTTTTGGTGGCTGAGCCATTTTTCATTATCTTTCTATATCTACCTACCAGGTCATCTTTATCCACTAATTAGTTGATGGACATTTGGGCTCTTTCCACAATTTGGCTACTGTTGATAACGCTGATATAAACATCAGGGTCCATGTGCCCCTTTGAATCAGTAATGTTGAATCCTTTGGGTAAACACCTAGGACTGCAATTGCTGGGTTGTAGGGTAGTTCTATTTTTAACTTTTTAAGGAACCTCCACACTGTTTGACACGGATTAGCTTTTTAACGTTAAAACAATCTTGCGTGGCTAGGATAAACCCTGCTTGGTCATGATGTATTTCCCCTTTCTATGTTCACTGCTGAATTCAATTTGTTAATATTTAGTTAAGGATTTTTGAATCTATATTAATGAGGGGATACGGTCTCGAGTTTTTTGTTTTTTGTGGTGTTTTGTTTTTTTTTTTTTTTGTAATATCATTGTTTGGTTTTAGTATCAGGGTAATTGCTGACCCACAAATTAGGTTTGGAGAGTACTTTCTCTTTAATTTTCTGGAAGAATATGTAGAATTGGTATTATTTCTTTCTTATGTGTTTCACAGAACTTACCAATGAAGTCATCTACTAAATGACTAGTTTTAATAACAAAACGCAGGCAACCACCCACTTGTCCATTAGTAAAACATTGAATAAACTATGATATTATATAGCCCCATAAGGAATATAAAAAGTTTTAAGAAGTAGAGAAATAAATGTATAATAATATACTATCATTTATATAAGGGGAAAATGTGACCATATGTATGCCTGAATTTTTAATTAAATTATGAAAAGATAAATAATCACTTTTTAAATGTTTAGGGAGAGGCAAGAAATAGGGTAGGTATGACAGACTGAGAAGCAGGACTCTTTCGACCACTCTCGTTTTGTAGGTTGGAATTTTAAATCATAAAAAAATTTTTACATAATTATAGAACATTTTAAAAAGCAATCTCTAAAAAATCTAAGTAACACGGAACAAAGAAAACTAGACATGTATTCAGTTGCTGGCAGAATGATTATAACGATGTTAATTTCATACGACATTGCCAAAGGGAAAAAAGAACTAAGAACAAAAACAAACAAAAATACCTTGAACTATTTTCAGTAATTGACTGTTGCAAGTGGTGTCGGTATAGATATAAGATTTTATATATATATTAAAGAAGAAAAGGCATGAGTAATTATGTGGAATGCTAAGGACATCAATGCAAAATAGAAGGGGTTAAACAAAACATCCATGGCCTTCATTCTGAATTGCAAGTTATCAATATAAACTACTGATGTATTTTATCTTAAAATTCTATTTTCTAGCTCTTGTCCCTGAAACAATCTAGAAACAATGACCTATCCAGTAACAAGGAGCCCGGATATCACCCAAATTTAACATCAAGTTTTAAGATCTGTTTCTACTAGAAGGAACTAAGGTCATTGAAAAATATGGGTGATTCTGGGTCTTAGTCAAGAAATGGTCCTAGGCCATGTTCAGGCCTGTGATCAAGAAAAATTATAAAAGATGAAAAAGTTCATGCCAAAAGGCTCATCAACCATCTCAATGAGGTTCCCCTGGCCCATTATGGAAAATCTGAGTATATACAGATCAATAAATTAAATGCTTCTACTCAAAAGTCTATAATGATACTAAAGCAACACAAAACAAAATTAAACAACTAATTGGTCACCTCCAGATGACAGAGAGTGGAATCATTTTTTTAATACCTGGAACATAAAGGCAAATAAAATAAACATTTATCCAGCCTTTCCTATATATACTGTGCCACTGGATAACCAAAAAGTAGATGAGGTGAAGTTTCTTTATTTTAGCAGTTTCTCAATTAATAAACAAAGAGGAAATAATAGAATGAAAATAGCCTCATTATACAACATTAATATACAATGAAAGATCTCCGTGTTGCGTATAAATGCTGCTAACATCACAGAATAGGAAACACCCAGATAGCATGGGCCTCTTGATGAAAAAATCACATTACCACTTATGAACCTAGTATTACCAAAGGGTGGAAAAAACAAATCTAAATATGATCACATCTCTAGATCAGCACACAGGGAAACATGCTAAATTACACCACAGGGATATAATCAGCAATGTTCAGACTGTGGGAAGCTTTGCAGAATAACCCCTCTCCTGGCTTCTTCAACAATAAATTGCATGTGAAAAAGAAAAAAAAAAAAAGAGCAAGACCGTTGAAGGAGAAATCATAGATTAAAAGAGACTTCAGAGACATTGAACTGTCACAAAACGTTGATGCTATTTAAATCATTCTTCAAAAAAATGTGGGGGAAAAAAACAATAGGCAAGAGATTACTGGAAATGTGAACATTGAACTGATTTAATAATAAGTAATTATTGTACATTTTAGGTACATTAATTACATTGTGATCGCATGAGAAAAGAATTCTTATCTTGTAGAGTTGCATACGGAAGTAATTATGGATGGGATGGATACAATTGGGCTTTGCTTCAAAATAATTCAGATAAGGGGAAGTCGGTGGGACAGATAATACAAAATTGACCACGAATTGATGCTTGTTGACAATGGCTGAAGGGAACATGTGTCTTCATTACTCCATTATGTTTTTGTGTTTGCTTGGTGTTTTCCATAATCAAAGTTAAAAATCAATAAAAGAGTAATCTCTTTCAGGCCTTTGCTTCACAGTTAGCCTTGATAAAATAGGCCAGTTCAATTTTGCAAAACAAAAATAATTATATATTATTCTCTGCATAAAAATTTTACATTTTAAGAGGTTTGTAACATGTATTATTATCAATAAGACTATCAAACATTTAATTGCATTTTTGCTTTTCTTTTGGATTAGTGATTCTTGCTATCCTTCTTAATATCTAATTCGCATGAAATAACCACAATGCTTTTCTGCATTCTCATTTTTATAATACAGTTTCAAAACACCCATGTCCTTTTGGACTTCTTCCAGGATGATGGTTATAAATTACTGCAGCAGCCCCTGATACCAATGTGTAGTCTTCAACTATTATTATTATTATTAGGACACCTTAGAATGCATAGAGATTTTGTGGTAACTCTATATAGACACTTTGATATTACTCCTGTTTTCTTCAGGTCTTCATGTCTCCTCCTGTAACAACATTTTATCCATAACCATGCAGAATGAACTATAAACTGATATTTTCAAAGTCCTGTAATAATTGAGAATTTCACTGACCATTAATGGTACACTGTCATTGTTACTCACTCTCACTCCCAATGTCTATCAGATGGTCTCAGTGCAATGTGCAATTCCCAGCACACTTATGCTAACTGTACCCTTGCCTCCCTCAATTCTGGAATGCATGTGAAAAAGTGGGTCGTCATTATGGTAAAGACCTGAAACGAATTTAAAAAATACTATACATTGTTATTACTAAGACATTATTTGTGGCGCACCTGGGTGAGTCAGTTTAGCATTCGACTCTTGGTTTTGGCTCAGGTCATAATCTCACGGTTCATGGGTTCAAGCCTGGCACCGGGCTCTGTGTTGACTCGCAGAGACTACTTGGGATTGTCTCTCTTTCTTCTCCCTTTCTCTCTCCCCCTCCCCTGCTCACTCTCTCTCTGTCTCTCAAAAACAAATAAACATTGAAGAAAAAGGAAGAAAGAAATTATTTACATAGCTCCTCACAACTCATAGCAACGCATTACTGTGTCATTAATATGGTTGAAACTCTGCCTCAAAAGATAACTTGGTGTTTTGAGACACAAAGACAAAGTTCATTACGTGAAATTCTTAAATCTTAAGTTGTTTGCCCTTTCAAGGGTTACATTTCCAAGGGAAAAAATATTTTCATTCTTATTTATTTATTTGCAAAAAATGAGTCATCCCATTTGAGAATGGTGCTGGACCAATGGGTAGGAAACAGGAATAAAATACATGTATTCATTCAGAGAAAGAATAAAAGAAAACTTTAAAATGCTCACACACACACACACACACACACACCCATAGTGATGAAATTAGCTGATTCAAAGAAAGAACAGAAATTCAAAATGGGCTTAAGTCTGTATTCAGCAAAATAAGAAAACGTTTTACTACATTAAAACAAAATTAGAGGGTCTTCAATAGAATTTGCTGCTAGAAATAGTTATAGATTGTTTAGTCCCACTGCATTGCTTCCTGTATTAAATCTAACCACCACTGAGCTTTGCAAATTAGTTTGCCTTTAAGAGATTTTCACCAGCACTGGCTTTCACAGATAGGGATTACGAATAAGGCCCAGTAAAGAGGGGTTTTGTCGTTGTGAACTGCTGACCAGTGTGAGTTACAGAGTTAGATGTTACTAACGCTTCATTAATAATACAGGAGTAGAGGGAAGACCAAGAAGGAGGCAGGATCATCTGGCAGCTGTTTCTGGGAAAATGCCAGATGGGTTCTTCCTCTGGTGTCTATTTTTTTTAACAGAATTTTGTATTGCGAAGCTGCTTGAAGGGGTAAAAATACACAATGGGGTTTACCAGATACATACAAATGATGCCACCCCATCTTCGGCACATCTATGTGCATGCCACCGAGAGCGTGCGACATGGCACATGTAAGCTGCACACCTCCACGTTTCTTTGGTAGCACGTAAAATCATTATGAGTGCCAATTATCAAATCATCATGGTCAAAATAATAATGTAACTTGACGGGGAAACTCAAAGTTGTCTCAATGCAACTGATAGTTGATAAATTGAAATCACACCCCACAAAAGAGAAAACGATGTCATGGAATACGTATTAAAACTATGCACCAACAATACCATTTGATAAGGTAACCTAAAGCTTTGGACATGAATTAAACTTTAATTTCCCAACTTAACATTAATTTGGAACGTGACTTTCTCGAACACTAAGTGTGGAAGGGGTCTGTAGGCTTGAAATGGGTTCCCTGACAACAGGAAGCTGTCAATCTAACTTAACCTGCAGACGTGCTTTCACAGCTGGTACCATATTGAGATCGTGTTTGGGCCTCTGGGAGGAAAAGAATACGAAGCCCAGCGAGCACCTTTGTGAAGTTGTTTGGTAGCAGACCTAGAAGTTAAAGTGTTGTTTTCTTAACACGACTCTAGAATTCGCTGAAGCTTTTCCCCTCAACCCCAATAAACCACGTTGATTTCATGAGTGATCATGTCCCTACACTTCACAAGTAAGGAAATAAAACTTAGACTACTCATCTCCTGTTATGTGAAATTTTTATGTGAATCTTAAAAAAAAATTCACCTGGTGAATTCACTTCTAGAATTAATTTTTAAGATGACCTAACACATCTTCTCAACTTAAAATGGTGAAATAAATTTTTTTCTGCAGCTTCTGTTTTTTCAGAACCACTACCTGGAGAACACAGCCATCTTTGAATCAGAGTATAGTACGTGTCCCAATTTCATGAGAATTTTACAGTGAAAACCTTGGGTTGGATAGTTCCCTCTTATGCTTTCTTACAGATTTCTATTGACAATTGTGGATTTTCTTAAAAAGTCTTCAATAATCTCTGAGTCACTTCCCCATGATCAGCAGCATCCCCTTCCCTATGAATGGCATTCACAGAAAGGTAAGGCGGGGGCAAAGCACGCTACCATTGATCTCCATGGATTAGCAGTGTGGTCTCCTGAGAGGACACACAGATAACATCCCAAGGTTTGTTTGGAGAAGCGCTCAACTGAGGTCACTTTTCAGAACAACAAACTGCTGCTCTCTGTGACCCCGAAAGGTTAGAGTTTAGGAATTTCCTGGAGAGACTGTGTTTTGTCTAGCATTTCTTTTAAAACTATCGAGGGACTCAACTAGCAATAGTAGGATTATCGCAATCAAAGATGTGAAAAGGGGGTGAGTTTAACAAAGTGCATTGAGAACTAAAGGTGAAGCAAAGAGAAGACAGTTGGGAGGAATCATCAACAAGAAAAAAATGCTCCACTTTCCATTAAACAAAAGTCAAGTCGTTTGTATGGTTCTGTTTGCTGTATTGCTGCTTATTCATTTGCAGTAACTTTTTAATTGTAATGGGAGTGGTCTGGGTACAATAGTATATGCATCAGTGATAACTCCTGCTTGCAGCTCACATTTTCTTTTGCACTTATTGTAACTCATTAATAATGCTTTGTGTTTGGTAATCTTTGTATATATTCACGTGACTTATCAGTAGAATAAACCTCGAATTCCAAAAATCTAGTGTAATGCCAAGCAATACCATAGCAGAGCTTCCAATGCCATCAGGTTTTTCTTTTTCTCCTGTAGACGTTTCTCTGTGTTGAAACAGACCTGCCTGGAGATGATGGTCAGAACCAATCTCTTTCTGCTGCTTCCTAATCTTATGCTTTAGTCAATAACTGAACGGCAAACATGCGGTGTGTCAAAATTAAGTAGCTTTTATTAGTTATGTTTATCTCAAATATATACACCTTGAAAAAAACATGAATTCAAAATACATATTTAAATTAGTTTTTTTTTTTACAGTTGTACACTAGCAAATGTCCTGAATTTTTCTGGTGGTGTTTTTCCCAACTTCACAGGTGATGGGTCAAAGTCATCACTCAACTGAATTATTTGCATAAGGAGGGCTTTGTCCCAACTCAGCCCCATATTGAGGCTACTCTTGGATTCTCTACTGTGAAATTTAACATGAGACAAACTCCCAATATGTCTTAGGGTCATGTAGGATTTTGGCAAGCAATGCCATTACGTGCACTTAGCCACTGAATTGTACTGTGAAATTCAAATGCTTGTTATCGTAGATCCTTTAAACAGGTGGTGCTCGTCACAGTACCAAAGGTCCAAAAAATGTCAAGTAGACTGAGGAGAAACAACATCATTATGGCTTTTGAAAAGGATTTGGCTAAATTTTCTTTTTCTGTATGCTACAAATACAAAACTGTGTTTTTTCTATTTAATGAATGGTTTGTTAATTTCCAACACACTAAGCCAAATACTTTAGCCAGATGTGAATTATACCTACATATTCTGGAGGGAAAAAAAATCAGCCCTTAAAAATCAAGAGAGGATTTTGACAGGTCAGCATGAAGGTTAACTACAAATGGTAGCTTATGTTGCTAGATGACTCGCGCCTAATGAGGCTTAGTGTTATAGTACTTTATCTATGAATTGCTGTGCAAGGGAAATATACTTTCTAGGGAAGGCCCTTTTCAAGACTCCATGACAGAGAAATGAACTAACAAAAAGGAAGATGCTCCGAGGGCTACCCAGGACAAGTAATGTTAGCATCTCTTATTTGGACCAAAAGTTTTTGTAAATGTATGTGGAGAAAAGAATCATGCATGTTAACTGGATAAACACTTATTATTAACAAGCACTTGATTTTTTGTCAGGTGTTATATATATCCAGCAGCAAATATCAATATCTGATATCACTGGGATCTGATCAGACAGTGAGAGAAACCAGGTTAAGCAGAAATATAAGTATAATAAACAGGCAGAAAGCCCTGGTGCTTAATGGACATTATGTCCACGCTGGTGTCCCCAAGAGCTGCGACATCTTTTAGAATCAGAGACAGCATGGCTCTAGGCAGCTTACCAGAAACTCAAAATTTATCTTTATATTAAACTTTAAAAATTCATTATTTGAACTTAACATGAAAATATGGTATTATGTTCCTTAGACAAACTCTTGGTAGATATTATTTATTATCCTTGGTAGATATCATCTAAATCTTTATTTTAAGAGGAGGCGATGAAAACTCAGAATACAGTTTATAATTACTAATATAGAAAAAAATATTAGTAACTACCTAGAGGTTTTAAGAAAAAACAACTTAAAGGTGGAATATTAAAACAATAATGTTTAAAAACTCCTAAACTCTAGGTGAGACTGGGTGTCTCGGTCGGTTAAGCATCCCACTCTTGATTTCAGCTCAGGTCATGATCTCACAGTTTGTGAGATGAAGCCCCACACTGGGCCCTGCACCAACAGTGCGAAGCCTACTTGGGATCCTTTTTCTCTCTCTGCCCCTCCCCTACTCGCACTGTTTCTGTCTCTCTCACTCTCTCTCAAAACAAGTAAATAAACATTAAAAAAAGTAAAGAAATTCCTTGGGGCACCTGGGTGGCTCAGTCGCTTAAGCGTCCGACTTCGGCTCAGGTCGTGACCTCGTGGTTCGTGAGTTCGAGCCCTGCATCCAGCTCTGTGCTAACAGCTCAGAGCCTGAAGCCCGCTTCAGATTCTATGTCCCCTTCTCTCTCTGCCCCTCCCCCAACTGTGCTCTGTCTCTCTCTCTCAAAAATAAACAAACATGAAAAGAATAAAAAAAAAAATTCCTAAAATGTGGTTTAATCTTTTGTTTCTGTTTATTATTATCTCTCAATCTAAGGATGTAAGTTTATTCCATACACTTTCGCATTCGCAGACTTGCAGAATGGCACTGACACTGAAAAAAGCTGCTAGCAAGTAAGCCCCCCATTGTGTGTTCTTGTCCCTTGCATGTCACAGTGTCAATGGCTTCCTGTGTCATCAGAACCACACTCACAAGTCATGTGAATTTGCTGACGCTTAGGTTCTCACATATAAAACCCAGGGAAGAGTGCCCACCTCAGAACATTAGGAACATACTAAAGGAACACATGGATATAAAGCTTGGTACCTGGACACAGGAAACAGCGGATAACTGGTAGTTATTACAATTATTACGATAATTTCATTATCATCACCAGTAGCAATAACATTGAACTCAAGAAGGTCAAAACTTTGGCCTTTTGATAACTAAGTAATTATACTGAATTATGGCCAACCACATAGTCGAGGATATTCATTTCGAATATGAAACTTAAGAAGAAGAAAATAAGAATAATTCTTCTTGATCTACAATGCTTTCTGGTTTTATTTCTAAGTTTCTCACATTATTTTAACATAGTCAATACTTCCGGGACATACAGAGTCATCTTGTTTCTGAGACATGTAAACTATACCCATTGTCATCTGTCAGCTCTTTATTTTTCTTCCCCCAACAACTCCTCCTCTGGCATGTGTAACCTGTATGCCTCAATCTGGCACATAAGGAGGAATTGTCACACAAGCGTGCTAAGAGGAAAATTAACTTTTTGATGAAAAATTTATTTAAAAAGACAATTTACAAACCTATCAGAGTAAAACAACACAACCACACACACACACACACACACACACACACACACACACACACACACACCTTAGTCTACCACCGTCCGTGTCCCTCCCCCTTCTCACCATCCTGATCCTTTTAACTCCAGAACACTCGGGATTTATCTACTTCTCGTAATGTAATTTAGACAGATGGGACACAAGGGACATTGGCCATATAAAGTTGCAACACCAGCTTATCTTTCTAATCTAACCTAGTCAAACTGTTGCTTTTAATATAGAGACTTCATTTATTATACACTGGGAAATATTTCTTTCCTGTAGCTTATGAAAATATTATTCAAATTTACTATAACAGATTCCTATTAGAAGCATAATTGAACAAGTAAAAGAAGAGGTAATAAATATGTTGTATAATTAATAACATTCAAAGAAACATGAAATTCTAACACTTGGAAATTCTAGTGCTTGTGAAATCCTGAAGATTTAGCAAAATTTCTATGATAAAGCATTACATGACAAAGCAGGGATAGAAAATAAAATTTGAAAAAGTGCCAGCCTGAATTTTCAAAGCAAAAATTACATGGCATTTTTGTGCAATCTTGGGTTTCTAGTGTATCAAGATTTACTAGAAAATTTTTTTTTCTCACAAAGCTATAAAAATTTTCTTAAGACTGAAACATTAACTTCATAAATTAACCATGTAATGAGATTTCTTAAACTTAATTACGTATTTATGGAATAGGAAAATGACCATGCTACTCTTAAAAATTCTTAGCTCTTAATTTTAACTCTGCCAAAATGATGAAATCTATGGTTAAAGGCTGAATGGGAACACACACACAAAGTTAGAATAGGTTGATTTCTTGATGACCCAGGATAGTGCATGAAGTTGTTTTTTTTCTACCTTCATTTCTTCTGACATTATTGTTACATTATAGTGTTACAACACTATAGTATTATATTATTGCAAAATACTATATTGTTACTATTTGAATAGCTTAAAAGCCCTCATTTAAAAATAATTCTTTCTTTAAAGCCTAATTTCTTTGGGGCACCTGGGTGGCTCAGTCGGTTGGGCGGCTGACTTCGGCTCAGGTCATGATCTCGGAGTTTGTGAGTTCGAGCCCCGTATTGAGCTCTGTGCTGACAGCTCAGAGCCTGGAGCCTACTTTGGATTCTGTGTCTCTCGCCTCTCTCTAACCCTCCCCTGCTCATGCTCTGTGTCTCTCTGTCTCTCAATAATAAATAAAAATAAAAATTGTTTTAAAAACCTAATGTCTTCATAAATCATAAAAAAGTATTACTTTACACAATTTGAGGGTGTATCTATGAACAGAATGAAATAGGGACACCTGGGTGGCTCAGTCAGGTAAGCGTGTGACTCTTGATTTCAGCTCAGGTCGTGATCTCACAACTCACGAGATCAAACCCTGTGCTGGGCTCTGGGCTAACAGTGTGGAGCCTGCTTGGGATTCTCTCTCTCCCTCTCTCTCTGCCCTCCCCTGCTCTCTCTCTTTCAAAATAAATGAATAAATGTTTTAAAAAATAGTAAATTTTGGAGAGTTGAATAAAAATTTTACATACTGATACAACAATCATCTAGATATTTTATGTGAGCACAACTTTACAATAAAACAGGTGAATAATATGTATATCTCTTTCCTTTATCTAGTTGGTGAGAAAGCCAGAAATAAAGCCATAGACAAAAAATACTTGATTGCTTACTTCTGGTCTTTTTTTGTTTTCATCTTTTTTCTTTTTTTAAGTCTTCAGAAACCCTATTATCCCTCTTTTTTCAGGAGGGTGAAAAGTAAACTGTTCTTATGCCAAAATAACTCAGAGAGTAAGTTGTTGTTGTTTTCTTTCCTTTGTTGATACTGAGGCACTGAGATACTTTGAACACTGAGAACAAGCTGTGTTCTTAGCAGACCCTTTGAACGATTGGAAATGCCCTCACTTACCCATGCAGCATTTAAAAACATCACACAATTAAAAGAAAAAACATGAAACCTTAATTTACTTAGTGAGTGGGAACACTAAAAAATTCCTCTGGACATATCCTAGATTTTAGGCACGTACAGATGGGACCATTTCCCTGGGTAGTCCAGCTTGTGATTAAAAAAAATGTCTCCCCATGGTCAACCACCATACTGGCACCATGCATAGCAACCTTCACCTACCCAAGTCACTGAACCAAGTTACTGTATGGGCTGCGGCTACAGATTTTTGTTTTGACACAGGACAGACAAGAGACAAGGTTGAGAAGCGAGAGACTTGTGTTCAGAAATGAAAAATTGGGATGAGAGGAGCTGGTATAGCAAAGAACAGAATGGATGTCCCAGAAGATCGATATGAATGGATCCTCTGAACGACACACACAACTGGAAAGGAGCTAGGGTTGGGATGCTCTGTGAGCACAGGGAAGAGAAAAGCCCTCTGCCCTCCCCTTTCTTGTCACCAACCTCAGGAGCACCTCCTGGGCCTTCTCTTTTTTCCCCTATGTCTCCTCATCACTCTTCCCTAGTATATGAAGGAGACTGCTAATCTGGTAATAGAGGATTTTCTCTTTATAGGGCTGTTAGGAAATCGGAAACAAAATCATAGTCACTTGTAGTAAATAGGCAGCAATGCTTTGAACTTAAAATACCACCACCATCATCTTATTGCCCTACTCAAATTTTCCTTTTAGCCAAATTTCTTTATCTAATTTGAATTCCATTGTACAACTCTGATAAGCTGCCTCAGATCTTCTTTTGAAGAAGGCAGCAGATAGATGGATGAATGAGAAATCGATGATAAAGGGAAGACTGATGAATATTTACACTCTCAGCCTGCACAGGATTCAAACTGTGTATAAAGACTGGAGAACAGTACAGATGAGAAAGACAGGGAGCAGAAGGGATCCTACGGTGAAAGAAAGACATTTTCTCTCCCATCCCCTCTCCTTCGTGTCTTCGCCAAACCCAATATTGCATAGCACACAATAGGGAGCAAGAGATGAAGGATGATGGACAAATACTGAGAGAGGCTTGGGTAGAAATATTTAATGGTAGCAGTAAAAGCAGAATGAAATCCGCTTATAGAGAAGTCAAGAATTGTGCGTGTGTGCGTTACACAGATTTTCCTTATTTGTATGAATGTATGTTATATACTGATTATGTGGCATGGCATAACACACACACACAGTCAGTTGAGAAAACACAAGAGATTTATGATACTAAGAAGGGGAAAATGCAGCCAGAAAACTGCTTTCTGGCCATCTTTCAAAATGAATCTTGATTAGTTGGCGTATATGTTATAAATAATTTCTCTCTCTCCCATTAATTCTGTGCCTTGTGGCTACAAATTAGACATATCCAGTAACACTCTGTTCCAGCCTCAAGCTCAGAATCTTGTTTGGGTGGCTAATAGAAGATACTATAGAAAAATTAAACCTTTATGGCTCAATATGTCCAAAACAGGACTATTGGTAGTAAATATTATATCTCTTAGCATTTCTCTGGAATTTAGGACATGACAGACAAACATCCACCAGATTTCCCTGGGAAATAGCTTAGGAATGCAATTCTTAGTAATACAGCCTGCATTGAAAACGATAAAAGTCCTGGTACAAATGACCATCACATACCATGATTTAAATTATTAAACTTCAATAATGATTTGTCTTAAGAGCACATAGCCTATAGCTTTGTAAGTCAAGACTGAGCTCACTGGTCTCGAGATGACTTCACATCAACATGTTTGACACATGACATCAAAGAGAACGGTAGGAGGAGCCACGTTATACACTATCAATTTTCCTTATTCACTTATTATACCATCTTTCCAGACCTGTCTCTGGTTCTTTCAGGTCTAATTTCACGATGTCATTTAGTGAAAATACTGGATGATAATTCAGTAAGAACCTTCTCAAAGTTTCCAGTTTTGTACTGAAAATTACAAAACCACAAAAGAACCAGAAGACATACCTCCACCCCTTTTACCATTAGTGACAATTAATAAGATGCTTCGGATGATGCATAAAGCGATCAAGAGAAGTTGTAAGCAAAACACTTAGGTTAAATAATACCTATTAATCAGTGTCTCACTGCCAATCGTTCTGTATTAAATATTAAATGGACACGGATACCTACTACATGACAATGTTTTCAAATATAAGAAAACTAAGGCTCACAAGGGTGATTTCCATAGGGTCACAAAGATGACGGGAGGGACATCTTTAAGTCCAGTGTCCTTTTTACTAAGTTTCTATTACCTTCAGGAGTAAAAGAAAGGATTCCCTTACAACCAGAATTAATGTTAAGAAATCAAGCCTGTTCTATGCTGAGTATAGTTTCTTTAAGTCCAAACAAATGGAAAGAAGACATCTATCATGATCTGGCATAGAAGTAAATAAAATAGGGGCGCCTGGGTGGCTCAGTCGGTTAAGCATCCGACTTCAGCTCAGGTAATGATCTCGCGGTTCGTGAGTTCGAGCCCCACATCGGGCTCTGTGCTGACAGCTCAGAGCCTGGAGCCTGCTTCGGATTCTGTGTCTCCCCCTCTCTCTGCCCTTCCCCTGCTCACGCTCCCTGTCTCTCTCTCAAAAATAAATACACATTAAAAAAATGAAAAAATTTTTTAAAAAGTAAATAAAATAATTTGCTTTTTCTCTTGCCCAGGGTGGACGGCAGCGTTGATGGACATATTCTCACTATGACATAAATGCTGCGTCCTTTTCTGCAAACCTGACCCCACAAGACGGGGCAGTAGAGTCCCAAGAGGAACTGGGAAGAAGGGCAGTCTAGAGTTACAGTGCCCAAACTCTCTGGCATGGTGATTTGCTGGAGGCTGGCACAGGACCGGTCAACTTTCCTTTCCTAAAAATTCTCTCTGTGCAGCCTTTTAATGCATTTTAACTTGATGGGAGTAAATATATATATAAGGAGCTGGTAGTACAAACCCAAATAATTTAAAAATTGCTTGTGTACACTGAGTTTATAACATAAATGTCATAATAAAAATTAATTTTAAAAATTAAACGTAACACACAAAAACCCCACACTCAACCAATAAGGAGTTAAACGCATTCTTTGGGGCAGTACAAATTAATTCAGGAAGGATAATTAATGTTGTCTGAAGCTGAGGAATCCTTTAGCAGGAGGATTTACTTAAAGGGCAGTGACAGAGGTAAAGCTTTTCCCAGTCTGACAGCTCTTTTCCATTGAAACTAAATTGTTTTTGCAATTTACCTCTATTCCCTGAGTCTGTCAGTCAAAGCACGTATTAAAAATGTGCTGGTTTGTTTTATATGTAAAAAGAGAAAAGCCAAGGGACAGCCTGGATCCTCTTCCATTCATCGCTGATCAGAAGTGGGGTCTTTCCACATAGAAGAAGAATTTGGGGGTCAACACAGTAAAACTAATCTTTTCCACATATTGCATAGAGTTGTCCTTTCTCTTAGAACCAGGATCCAACATGTTCTGACTCCAGGGAGCTGAAGTAAATAAAATGATTTGTTTCCATCAGGCAGCTTTCATCACGGACACTACTCATCTGTGAAAGCATAAAGCATTATATACCCTATTGCATACTGATGTCCTGAAGCACCTGGGGGTTAAAATTTCCTATAAGTCATTATTAGATACACTTCAAATAAGAGAATTGCAATCTGGGGGATCGTAAAGCAGGAAATATCATTGTTTTTCTCCCAATGTGACTCTTCCAAGATTGAAGCATCTTGAGTCTCAAGTGAGTAGAGTTGAAACAGGAAGCTGGGTCTTTGACAGTATCTTTTCTTCAACGTCTCCAATATGTTTATGTACGAGAGTCCCTTCTCTTTATGGGCTTTTACGTTAGTAATGGGCCTATGACTAAGTAAAAACATTTATCAATAAATAACCTGGAATAGATTTTGGTGCCTTTGGCATGAACTAAACTGAAGGCGTACAAATTTCGATCATTTAAGATGAAACGGAAGAAACTAAGTATTTACCTCCTTCTTTTACAGCATTTGTGGTTTTTACCTAAGTACTTGTTTAATGTCAATCTTTCCCATTCTCCTTTGAATGTCGGATTTTTATTTCTTCTCTTTATATCCAGGTTCTCAGCAGATTTCATCTGAAATCTAGAGGGTACAAAAATGTTTCTTGACAAATGTCCACTGAGTACAACTCATTTTCATCTTGTTGTAGTCTATTCTCCCTGAGTTTTGTCTTCCTTTTGACAATTGCCTCAACATTGTGGTTTCACATGATAATGGTAAAAGCACCAACCGAGGAACTGAGTCAGATACAATGGTAGAACTTTCCATTTGCTACCTTAAATAGTCTGCCCAGCAATCCCATGAAGACATGACTATCATTGCCTCACTTAGCAAATGAAGAAACCAAAGGCCTAAAATCTTAGAAATGCATTAACGGCACACACATTAATTATTTAATTATAAAATAAAACAAGTTTTGTTTAAAATGTTATGAATCCTCATGAATTCTGAACTTTAAGATTTTGGCATCTGAAAGACATAGCCCAGAAATTATAAGCTGCTACAAGTAGGAATTTTAGCAATTTCATTCTGACCTGTACTTGAAATGATAATAATAATAATTATTAGTATATATGAGAACATGTATTGTAAATGGGCAAAAGCATAGAATTATAAATTTCATTATAGTTAAAGTATATAGGTATTTTCATAAAATGATATTTTCTGTTTCTAGTTCAGACATGTTCAAGGAATGAATATGAAATAGGGGCACTTGGGTGGCTCAGTTAAGCCTCCAACTCTGTTTTTCTCTAATATTTATTTATTTTTGAGAGAGAGAGAGAGAGGCAGAGCATGAGTGTGGGAGAGGCAGAAAGAGGGAGACCAGAATCTGAAGCAGGCTCCAGGCTCTGAGCTGTCAGCACAGAGCCTGACGTGGGCCTCGAACTCGAAATGGTGAGATTGTGACCTGAGCTGAAGTTGGACACTTAACCGATGAAGCCACCCAGTGCCCCAAACATCCAAGTCTTGATTTCAACTCAGGTCATGTTCTCACAGTTTGTGGGTTCAAGCCTTGCATGAGGCTCTGTGCTGACAGTGCAGACCGTGCTTTGGATTTTCTCTCTCCCTTTTTCTCTGTCCCTTTTCTATTAGCTTGCTCACTCTCTCTCTCAAATAATTTTTAATATTTTTTAATGTTTATTTTTTAGAGAGAGAGCACAAGTGGGGGAGGGGCAGAGAGAGAGGGAGATGCAGAATCCAAAGCAGGCTCCAGTCTCTGGGCCGTCAACACAGAGCCCAATGCAGGGCTCGAACCCATGAAACATGAGATAGTGACCTGAACTGAAGTCGGATGCTTAACCGACTGAGCCACCCAGGTGTCTCTCAAACTTTTTAAAACAAGAATGAATATGGAATAGGAATAGAAGAGAAATTTAGTCAGAGATTAAGTACAGATTCTAGCTTCTGAGCAATGTCAGATTGATTTCCACATCACGTAACAAATCTCAGTGACTAACATAGCTAAACAAATCTAAGCACCCTACCTAGATCCCCCATTTTGTCCTAACCACAATGCTCTGCTTGCAAAATGGCGGGCACACTGGCTTCAACATGGGAGTATGATGAAGGTTTGAAGGAACCCTAACTGTCCCCACACAAAACCTGGACATCATGTGATTCACTCCCCTTGACAGCAATTGAAGGAAGAGGAAATAACTAGAACGGCTGGATTGTTTAAAGTGCTGTTTGTGAAACTGTCATCTTGTCCTCTTCCAGGTCAGAGGATTGTTCATTCTCTCTAAATCATTCTTAAAAAAAAATCCCCAACATAGAATTTTTAGTATTTTACTAACAGTTTTGCAGTGTTTACCTGTTGTTACAGGGACCATGTCAACATTCTACAGAACTCCAGGGAGCATCATTCACACGGAACGCAAGGTGAATGGCTGCCTTGAGGTGTGACCAGTTTTGACCCTGATTTCTTTTTACCATATGATTTCATTTACATGTGGAATCTGCAAAGCAAGGGAACCATGGAACAGGCAAAAAGCAGAAACAGACCCATAAATACCGAGAAGAAACTGGTGGTCGCCAGAGGGGAGCAGGCAGGGGAGCAGGGTGAAGAGGAGTGGGAGGTATGTCTTCCAGTTATGGACTGAAGGTCACAAGGACGAAAAGTCCAGCCCAGGGGACAGAGTTCATGGTGTTTTTATAGTGTTATATGGTGGCAGACAGTAGGTGCACTTGTACTGAGCATACTATAAGGCATGGATAGACTTGTCAAATCACTGTGATGTCTCTCTGAAACTAACATACATTGTGTATCAACTATATTTCAATGTAAATATATATAAAAATTAAATCATTCAGTTCTTAAACTATTACATTCTTCAGGTCTGACAATATTCAAGTTTTTGCTAAACATTACAAATGCGTTTATAGCAAACGTTATAACTTCTCTTGTGGTGTAGAGGAAAGGGATCCTCAACCTGGAAGAAGTTATTCCAAGCACCGTGATTGACTTTTGAGTAGACTCAATGTTTGCCATAAATTGACATGATTGCATGTAAGATAAAGCCTTAAAAGCTCTTTTACAGGCTTAGCATGAAAACATTGGTCTAACTGCTTTCAGGTATCATGTACTTTCTTGGCTAGAGGTGTCTGGGCTATCTTTTTCAATGGGGTAAAAACTAATTTATATGAATTACTGAGCAAATTAACTAATTTCCTATAAATGTGTACAATAGCTTCCAGTTTACCAGCAATTATCTGCTGTGTAGCTTGCACGTGCCTGCCACGGGGTCAGCACTGGACTTGACTCACGACGAATTACAGTAAAACCTTGGACTGTGAGTAACTTGTTCTGAGAGTGTTCTGTAAGCCTAGCAGACATTTATAATAAGCCTGATCTTGATAAACGATAGACATATTGCAATATGAGTCGTACGTGACGTTGAATGTCACACAATCACAACTGAGCCAATGGTTCTTTTCTCTGTCTCTCTGACTGGGGGACTGTGGGTGATCGTCTCCCATGCACGGATGCTGGGTCTCAGGTCACGATATGTGGCAGGAATCAGTGATTTTTCAGAATGTTGGAAGGTTTCCACTACTGGCACTAGTGTATTTTCTGTCACTTCAAGACACCTATGGACAGTCCTTTGCTTTCCCCTACAAAAGTAAACTTAGGAATGCTTTGCTTCCTTCTAGGTCAGGCCGCCTGCAGATACAGACCCTTTCCTCTGCTGCCTTATTGCCAGTTCCATGAAATACAGCATATGACAAGAGTTTATTAATACTGTACTGCAGTCAACATCCGTGCAAGTGTATACAATGGTCCCCATGCAGAAAAAGATATCATGGAGCCAATAGATAGCAGTGATCCTGTTAGTAATAGTGTAAGTCGTCCTACACAATAACCCTCCTCTCTCTTGTCTCCCTCACACCAGCCACGAAGAGTTTCAAAGGCAAGTGCAGGTTAATTTGCTTATTTTTCTTTATATTTTGTATTTTATTATTTTGTATTATTTAACAGTATTACAATAGTTTTTTAATGAATTTTTGGGGTCATGGAACAAACGATGTGAATTTCCATGATTTCTTATGGGGAAATTCACTTTGACATATAAGTGCTTTGGATCGTAAGCATGTTTCCAGAATGAATTATGCTCACGAACCAAGGTTTTACTGTAATCTTAAAGAAAGTATACAGATTCGGGAAAAATTCATGCTCCATTTTAATAAATGCCTCCTAAGAATCTACAGTGGATTCTTGGAAGACACACTTTTAATACCAAAGGGACAGCCAAAGGAACATGAAACCCATTTTAGGAAGCATAATTTGGCTGGATGTGCAAGAGATGAAGAGGCTCGAGGTGAGGTTACGTACAGACAGAGGAAGAACAATAATATATTATTGCTCCGTCAAACTAAATGGAATATGCTGGGTCTTATTTTCATGTTGACTTTGGCATGAACCACAATATACTTGAATCATTTTGAAAGATGATAATACGAGAATTTGTGTTGGCAACTGGCCAAGTAAAAGCTAAGGATAAAAAGCAGTAGCCATGACTATTTGCTTTTGTCTCTAGAGGTTTTGCTAATCCCAGAGCCACGGGCAATTCCCAGTGGGAAAAACTCTTTCTCTTAGCAAGTGAGAAACGCTGGAAAAATCTAGGGAAAAGAAGAGGACCCAAGAAGTGGCAACACAACTGACACAATTTCACACAGTGAGGTTAGAAGGGAGATGAATCATGCTGGGCAATTCCTCTTTGGCCTTGGGGACACCTGCAATATGGAATCAGCACAGCCTTTGATGGCTCCCTTGAGAAGCGCTATGCTTTGGAGAATGCTTTCCAAGGGAATTCACAAGAGTGGCTTTATGGGTTGGCTTCTCCCCATACTGAGGATTTGCTCTCTTTGCTGCACTGGTTGCTGTTCAGACTTTTAGATTTTTCTTAGTGACTCAGAGGCCATAATGACAGTACTAAAAATAAATATACATACTCATACATAGCCATGACTGACAACACCCTACTCCAAATATATCATTGTACCATAAAACCTAACAAAAACCGACCATCTCCTCCATAACACTGCCTTGACAGACCCTCTCTCAAGTGGCCCGCCTTGAATGGACAGTCAGATTGGTAATGGACAATCATTACCATTCTGGGCCACATTGTTAGTGCCCAGTGAAATGTTCAGTTGTCTTCCAAAGTATAAGAAAAATAAGAATGCTTATAGTAAATTTAATTAAAGCTATAGTTATTCACTATAATGAAGCATCTTTTAATTTGAAACTATGTCACCCCATTTTTCAAAAGTTCTTCACCTAAAAATACTGGTAAAAAACTAGCTTTTTTATACATTGTTTTGCACTTTAAGTCTTTATTTGGCCACAGTAGGACAAACTGACAATTTTTGCCAATTCTGATTTTACTTTTGTAATGGATTGTTCCATAAAATTAAAAAGTCCAGGGGCACCTGGGTGGCTCAGTGGGTTAAGCGTCTCACTTTGACTCAGGTCATGATCTCACAGTTTGTGGGTTTGAACCCCACACTGGGCTCTGTGCTGACAGCTCAGAGCCTGGAGCCTGCTTCAGATTCTGGGTCTCCTTCTCTCTCTGCCTCTCCCCCACTTGTGCTCTGTCTCTCACTGTCATTCAAAAATAAATAAATGTAAAAAAAAAAAAAGGTCCAGGAACTATTTCAAATGGTAGACCTAGTGACAAAAATTTGGCCTTCCAAACTTTCCAAATTAAACATAGGAAACAAAGTACAAGGAAAACAAATGAACCTTTGTCAACTGGAGGAGTTGTATATATGTATATAAGAAGGTTGTGAAAAGGCAGCATTATGCAAATGAAAACAGTCAAAATGACAAAGCTACTAACAGTGAGTGTTGGAATGAGTGTAACAGGCATCGTCACACCCCAATGACAGCATTGCACGCAGATACAAATATACTCAATTCCCATTGTTAATGGCTATCAAAAGACCTGTCAGTGCACATTTCTACATGTAGACATTTCTACATGCAGAAATTAACTCGAAAAAATAATTATGGATATATCCAATGATTGGGCTCCCAGTAGTCTCTCCTTGGAAGTGCTCATACTGTTAAACACATCAGAAAATACCCAGTGTACTGAAATGGGGAACTGGTCTAAAAAAAATCATGTAGTCCCTAACACAATATTATATAGCATTAATATCACGTTGAAACATGTGGTTATTTTGAAAGACTTTTACAGTATATCATTAAGTGGGGGAAAAACACAGATCTAAAATCCGGTGTGTAGTGCGGTAAAATGGAGAGAGAGACAGAAAGAAAAACCTGAAGATGTACGTAACAAAATAACAGCAAGGTGTTAAGATTAAAACATTTTCTTCCTCCTCTTTTGTTTTGATGAGTGTTATGAGTTCAATCGTGTCCCCCCAAGGATATGTTGATGTCCTCACCCCAAGCACCTCAAACTGTGACCTGATTTGGAAACAAGGCTGTAACAGGTGTAACTGTTTAAGATGACGCATACCGGAGTAGAGCAGGCTCTCCATCCAATGTGTTTGGTGCCATGTAAGAGGCATCATGACAATAGAAATACGAAGACAAAAACACCACGTGACAATGGAGGCAGAGACTGGAGCAAAGTAGATGTGAGCCAAGGAGCATCAACAACCACTGCCGGCAACTAGGAAGAGGCAAGGAAGGATCCCACCCAGAGAGTTAGAGGATACAAGGCTTTGCTAACACCTTGATTTTGGACTTGTGCTCTCCAGAACTGTAGAAGAGTAAGTTTCCATTGTCTTAAGCCCCCCCAGTTCATGTACTTTGTTATGGCTGCTCTGAGAAACTGATACAATGGTAACACATTCAGAAAAACACAAACATATGTATGCATAGCTCAGGGAATTCGTGAAATGAAGGTGTACCTCTATGACTACACCAGGAGCTGCTCTAATGACTCCTCCCAATCCCCATCCCTTGCCCCCTTCCAAAGGTAACGACTATCATGATTTCTAAAACTTTCTAGTTTAGTTTTTGGTATTGAAAATGCATTTACAAATGGAACCAGATGGAATGCATTCCTGTGTGTATGGCTTCTTTCACCCAGTATTATGGTTCTGAAATTAAACCACACAGGGCCACCCAGGTGGTTCAGTTAAGCGTCCGACTTCGGCTCAGGTCATGATCTCAAGGTTTGTGGGTTCAAGCCCCACGTCGGGCTCTGTGCTGACAGCTCGGAGCCTGGAGCCTGCTTCGGATTCTGTGTCTCCCTCTCGCTCTGCCCCTCCTCCACTCATGCTCTGTCTCTCTCTCAAAAACAAACATTTAAAAAAATTGAAATTAAACCACACATATACTATAATCTATGCATCCATTTATCCCTGATGGATATTTAGGGTGTTTGTAGTTTAGCACAATTATCAATAATGCTATGAACCTATCTACGCATGTCTCCTGGGGCATATGTACATCCATTTCTGTCATTTAACTGGGAGTAGCACTGCTGAGCCACAGAGTGAGCACGTCCACGACCTTACAGAGAATTAACAAATTTCTAAAATACTTGTATCAACTTACACACCCACCAGCAGTGAGAATTCTTTTTTTTTTTTAATTTTTTTAATGTTTATTTTTGAGAGGGAGAGAGAGACAGAATGTGAGTGGGGGAGGGGCAGTGAGACAGGGAAACACAGAATCCAAAGCTGAGCTGTCAGCACAGAGCCTGATGCAGGGCTTGAACTCACGAACCGTGAGGTCATGACCTGAGCCAAAGTCAGATGCTCAACAGACTGAGCCACCCAGGTGCCCCTTGAGAATTCTTACACTTGGTAGTCATGGTGTTTTTGAATTCTCATCATTCTTGACGGAGAATAGTAGGATCTTACTGTATTTTCATTTGCACTTCCCTGATCACTAATTAGTACTTTCCATGTGTTCATTAGCATTTGGATACCTACGCTGTGAGTGCCCAGTGGTGAAACTACACTGGAAAAGAATGTGATGGAGTAAGTAGTTTAACGATATTAAGAAAGGTATTAAGCATAATAGTTATTAGAAAATATTATCATTGGTAACACATTTTAGTAATATTTATTGGAATTAATATTATGATGTGTATCAAAAATAAACGTTTAGAAAAGGAGTGACACTCATACTACATCATTCATCTGTAAGAGTTTTATGAAGCACATTGCATCAAGATATTCTCTAATACAATAACAATTGCCTAATATAATAACAATTTCAGAGTAGCATGGCTCCAGGCTTGATTAACTCAGTGAACATCATTGAGACCCTCTCTCCAGTGCTCAGCTCTACAGTGGAATACTGAAACAGGTTCTGTATGGGTATAGACAATAAGGAGGTGCCCTTCAAATTTATGGAAAAAGTTGGTATATTATCAGTGACTATTTCCTCATGACCGATAAGCTCATTGATTTGTTATCTGATGATATGCTTTGTCTTTTGGGGAAAGAAGGCCAATGTCCTGAGCCAAATTTCACACAATATGGCCTACTAGATGTAGGGGAGGAAAAACTCTAAGCAGTAAGTATCTTGAATTAATGCCCAATTAATAAAATTACCAAGTTTAAATTCCAGATGGAGATTTCCTCATACCCAAGTGGGTCGTTACACAAATCTATAACCCAAAGATCATGCTTAAATGTTATTTAACACCTTAATGCAGGACACTGGCTAATGCTTTAGTCATATCTGGATAATCTTATTTCAAACTAGAAGTATTCTTCAAAATGAGATTTCAATACGAAAAGAATTACTAGATGGCAGAAAAGGTTTCTTAAAATATTTTGGTGAAAGTTATGCAGAGATATCTAGAAACAGATTTTTTTTGTTACTAGCAGTTAACATTCTTGATAAAATGAAACATAAAATCTTTCCTTGTAAAGATGTTTGTGCTAGAATTGCATTCTTTAAAGATCCCCCTGGGCTCACTGATGCAAAATAACTATCCCCCACACCAAGATCCTAAACCCATCCCTGGCAGCCTCTGCAGATATCACCAAACAAACAGAAAACTAAGGCATGTAGAACACCAACACCCACCCCCACGCTCGCCCTCAGAGAGGCCCTGTCACTCTTCCCCAGAGACGAACTAGGCAGCTGTAACTCCCTTCTGTCTTCAGGTTAGCCCAGCAGATGGTTCTCTCCCCTACTTCAACCCGTGCTTTCTTTGAATCTAGTTTTTCTTCTCTTTTTGGGTATTTCACTCAATTCCTGTGTCACTAGGATCACCCTTCCTCTCCCTTATGATTCCTCAATCTCACGTGGGCTTCAGGATCCGGCACATTCCCTACTTACAGAAAAAGCATGGAGGTTCTCACGGAAAACAGAACCAGTGCTCTAGAAAGAATTTCCCACGCTTTTCTCTCCTGCCTTAGATGGTCTTCTTTCTCCCAGAAATAGGCAAGACACTCAAAAAATGTTGCTGCCTCATTCACCCACGTCAGTTAACTGGAGGTTAAGTCAGTTAACTGGAGGTTATAGTCAGTTAACTGGAGGTTAAGACTGATGGACAGTTAACATTTCCTTTGCAGCCCAGAAATGATCTGCTAAACTAAACAGAACCTGCTACACCTTCTATCTATGATTAAATGCCATATGTCTATGACTATCATTAAATGCTTTTTTTAAAAAAAGCTTTCTTAAAGACACAAGAAAAGATGCTCAAGATGGAGAATCATCAGGGAAATTTGACTCAAAACCACGATAAGCTATCACTTCACACCTGCCAGAATGGTTATTATCAAAAGATAAGAAATCACAAGCATTGGTGAGGATGTGGAGAAAAGGGAATCCTGGTGCACTGCTGGTAGGAATGTAAATCGGTGCAGCCACTACAGAAAACAGTATGGAGTTTCCCCAAAACATTAAAAATAGGACTTCCATATGAGCCAGCTTTTCTGATTCTAGATATTTACTTGAAGAAGACAAAAACATTAATTTGTAAAGACATACACAGCCCTATGTTTATCGGGGCATTGTTTGTAACAACCAACATATAGAAGCAACCTAAGTGTCCATCAACAGATGAATGGATAAAATATTTTTGGTAACAGCTATATGGAAATATATAGAAACAGGCTTTTTTTCACTTGGATTTAGCATTTCTTCATAAAAAATAAAGCCTTTACTTATAAAAATGTTTTAGGTAAGAGTCTACACACACACACACACACACACACACAGGAATATTACTCAACCATACAAAGAATAAAATCTTGCCATTTGCAACAACATGGATGAACCTAGGGGTATTATGCCAGGCAGAGAAAGACAAATACCATATGATTTCACTTATATGTGGAATCTAAAAAAAAACACAACCCAAAGTGGGGAAAAAAGAACAGAAAGAGACTTATAAACACAGGGAATAAAGTAGTGACAGGCACAGGGGAGGGAGGTCAGGGAACAGGCAAAATAGATGAGGGGGATTGAGAGATACAAACCAGTTATAAAATAATTGTCACAGGGATGAAACGTATGCGTAGGGAATACAGTCACTAATATCGTAATAACTTTGTATGCTGACGGATGGTAACTACACACTGTGGAGAGCACTGTATAATGTAGAGAATTATCAAATCAGTATGTGGTACACCTATAAATAATATAATACCATATGTCAATGATGCTTAAGGTTTTTTTTAATTTAGTAAAAAAAATTTTTTAAAGCTTTCTATCTGTAACTTTGATCACATGGTCAAAAGGTTAGCATCAAACCCGTGACAAAGAAAAGGGTTAACCAGCTCGTGTTAAGGGAAAAAGACACTTAAATATTCTGAGCACTAGACTCGTCCCTCCATACCTACTGTGGTATTTGGGATACCAAACTGTACAGGCCAATACCGTAAGTACTACCCCATTTTTCAGGAGGGCTTTAGAATCTCGACCAAAGACATCCCTGTAGGAGAACACTAAGACTGTGACCGCTGGTTAGACGCAGCTAGTGAGCAACTGAAATACGGCTAGGGAAGCTGAAGAGCTGAATTTTAAATTTTATTCCATTTTAATTAACTTCAATTGAAAAACTGATACTCGAATCTGTGTTAGAAACTTTAAGTGTTCTTGGAACAATTTTGGTACGAGGCTGCTTTGTCAACTTTCTTATTTCAATGAAATAAAGATCAAGGATTTCAGGTAAAATTTTAACACCGAATGGAGATATTTTAGCTGTGAGTATAAAATATACTTTGGATTCAAAGACTCAAGACCAAAAAATGTGTAAAGTATTTCATGAATGGTTTCTAATATTGATCGTATATCAAAATGCTATTTTGAATATATAGATTAAATAAATTATGTTATTAAAGGCAATTTCACTTCTTTAATGTGACTCCCAGAAAATTTTAAGTTACATATGTGGCTCATATTATATTCATACTGAGCAGCACGGGTGTGGAGAGGCTGACTTTAGAGTAAAATCTAGTGTGTCTGACTCCCACATGGGTCAATTCCATCAAGACTAGGCTGATTCTCAGTGTGTGAATCCCTGGTATTAATCATTTCTCTTTGAGTTCAATACAAAAATTGAATAATGTTAAATTTTAGGAGGAACTGGGGAAATCAAGGTGATATATTTTTATTCCGTGCTTTCAGGGCCACCAGGGTATGCTTACACAATATTCAGTAGTCCAACACTGCTTTGGTTTCATCATTCTTAGATCTATTTCTTTGCAAAAATTGTTTTTCTTATTTTTCCCCCTTGTTCTCTGACTGAATCTTCTCGTTTCTCCAAACCTCCTACAGTCATGTTTCCCTGGCAGATCCTTCTTGCCTAATCTTACACACCTTTGGTACTTATATTCTGTGGACCAGGCAGTCAACTAAAGGGGTCCTCTAGCATCAAGTAGAAACTATCATCCATTTAGCACCTGCTAAGCATGGACTGTCCTCTGTACCATTTGTCCAAATGGCTCTCAGAGGAAAGCAGACAGACATAATATAATGGCCTTCCAAAGAATATTTCGGCTGTGTAGAGATCTTGTATTCTTTTTCTGTTTAGCTTCCATTTTTGGCAATATTCTAGATGTTCCATGTGGCTAAATAAGTGAATATTGGTATTATTTCCATTTTTAACATTATTTTGGCTCAAAAGTTCAAGTGCACATTAATTAACTCTACAGCTGTTACTATCTACTAAAAATGTCAAGAGGAATCACAGCCACGAAAATTCTGAAATACAGCGTATTAAATCAAGAGTCAAAATATTCCATCTGCCAAATCGTTTATTTCTGAATGAAAATCCATTAGAGAATATTCACAAAAAGACCTCTGAGGGCTCATGATGATAAGGATCTTCAAGGCACCAGCTAGTAGGGTGGTTTTGTTTTTCATACATTCCATTTTGTAATAAGACTGCTGTTTCGAGTACAAAACCAAATTAACAATAGATTAGCGTGTACTCTAATATCCACTTACAAGGTCTGAATAACTGTTCTTACCTTGGTATTATAACCAAGGTCAAGACACCATTTTAATTTATTGACTACTTTTGGGCTTTAAATATTTTGTTTTGGGTTCTCTGGATTCTATTTGTGTGTTTATTTTCATGCCAGAATATCCATGGATCCTACAGTCAAGAAAATTTGGAATTTCCACAGATAAATTTACTCATGGAGCTTTGAGTTTTAAAATGTTAGGGTAGATTATAAAGAAACCAGCATAAATTACAAGATTGCGTTTTAATAAAGGTTATCTACATCAGCTTTTCAAAAGGTTTAGACAACTTCCCAAAATGTTGTCAGATTTATTTCCTGAACAACAACAACAAAATCAACCACCACAAACTGGACTGTTAAAGTGCTTAATTTAATAGGAGAAGAAGAGAAACACAGTAAGTAGGTCCCAAGGGGCAGTGTTTATAGACTATCTGTTAGGACAGCTAGGATACTATTACAAAGGGCAAGCTCCAGAGCCAGGCTACCTCAAGGTGCTCTGACAAATATTCCTTTCAGTACTCCAGTCATCGTGTTTTCAATGTTATTCTGAAAACATAGGCTATAAATATCTCTGCAGCAGAGTCAGTCCTCCCTGGAGGGCAGAGCACAGAACAAATGCTCGTCTTAATACAGGATGGACCAGCCACACAGAGACCCAGGCATTTCATTCATGTCTGATTCACTTGTTGATCTTGTAGTCAAGACTCAACCCTCCATTCTTCCCCAAGCTGCCACCCTGTGGCATACATCGTCAAGAGGAGACAAGCAAGATAGGTCAGATCTGGATGCATTTTGTGTCATGTTGTTTTTTTAAAATAACTTCTCATGTTCTACCACTTTACTGGGGATGTTCTCCTAAAATCAACTGAAGGAAAACTGAAGTCTTTTATCAGAAAGAAAAATGAAAACCAAAATGACAACATACAGAATGCCAGAGTTGACCCTGTGCCCAGCAACTTGTACAATCTCACCATTTGCTCCTCTAGCGAGAGCTCTGATCGTGCTTCTTTCAGAATGTACCACAGTCACCACTTTATCCGTGGTGTCACTTTCGGTGGTTTTAGTTTCCCACTGTCAGGAAGCAGATGACCCTGTAGGTCAGAAGGTCAATAGAAGCCTGACGCTACATCACAGCATGCACGTCACTGAGCTTCACTTCATCTGAGCACATAGGCATTTTATCATCTCATATCAGCACAAGAAGAAGGTTCGGTGTGGGACGGTAAGATATTTTGAGAGAGAGGGGCCATATTCTCATAGCTTTTACTACAATATGTTGTTATAATTGTTCTATTTTTATTAGTTATTGTTGCTGATCGCTGAGTGTACCTAAAATTTATAAGTTAAACTTTATCATACATATGTACCTATGGGGAAAAAAGGATAGTATTACCAGGTTCGGTACTCGTCACGGTTTTAGGCATCCACTGGAGGTATTGGAAGGAATCCCTTCCAATGAATTAGGGGGAACCACTATATCTTTTGTGGAAATTCAGTAAAAAATGAATTCTTATTCCATTTGTTCCCTTATCCTCAATGTCTACTGAATATAAATTTGACTTTTCAAAGTTACCAGTGGCCTATACTTAGAAGAAATGTAGAATTTATTTTAAAGCTGTATGTTAAAGTGCCTTATAAAATGTTTTAGGGTTCATGGTTTTCTTCTAGAATGTGAAACAACTTACATAGACCTTCTCGGCTGAAAAATGCCCTTAAACACTTATTTTGAATTACATTGTGTACAATTTCAATGGATTTCGGATTGATTAAAAGGGACTTTCCCAAGGGTAGCAGAAAAACTCATGAGCTGTATTACCTCCCTGAATGTATGTTTTAGTAGTCTACAACTTTTACCTATTGGAGAGTGTATGAATGGGAATCGACCATCAGTGGTTGCATGGAAACTTTTTATTTGATTTATGCTGCTTTCTCCCTGGCACTGAAACTTTAGGATTTGTTCCTCAAATTTACTGATTGTAAATGATTCAGCCATGTGTTCATTTTTAATGATCTCAATAGCTACTCAAAATGGATTTTTAAAAATCATTTTAATCATAAATAGAAGACAATAAATCCTTCTATAAATTTAAGGATAACTCATTTTGATTATCAGTGAGGAAGCTGAAAAACCAGAGGCCAAGTGGAATAATTCAGAGACATCCACCAGACCCATGACAAAACAGATGTACCTAGAAAACAATGTACATCAATAAATAAGTTGAGAGAGATCAATAAATAATGTCTTGTACATTTCACCCCATTTTTTCCAACTTCTAGATGATGGAGTGCCCCAGGATTTATTCTTCACACCTCCTCTTATCCATCAATATTTAGGCCCTATGTAATTGTACCCAGTTTCAATTTTAAATGACACCTGTACACTTGGCACCTCATAAATTATTGTCTGCAGCCCCAGCTCTCTTCTGTATTCCAGACTCATACACGAGTCTGCTCGACTCCTTCATTCAAATATCTAACAAAGAACTATCTGAAATCCGTATCCTATTTTCTCTCAGAACCTGTTCCTCCCAAGGTTTTCCCCATTTCGGTAAAGGTGTCTCCTGTTGCTAAAAGCCAAGAGCCTTGGTGTCTTACCAGGAAAAACCTATAGGCTCTACTTACCAAACACACTCAAACTATGACCAGTTGAACCCCACCCAGCCCTAGCAACCTGAGCCCAATTACCATAACCTCTCATCTGGATTGTGGTGGTGCAAAACCTCTCAACTGGCTGCCTGCTTTACCAGTGCCCCTTATGCTCCACGTAGTAGCCAGAATAATGGTTTTTTAAAGTTTGTTTTGTAGCTCAAAACCCTCCACTGCCTTGATGTAAAATCAAAAGGCAAAACAATGATTTACAAAGGCCTGCGTGATGTGGCTACTAACACTTGTGGGACTCTGGCTTCTACTACTTCAACTACCATGCCCTCCTACCCACTCTGTTCCAGCCCCAGCGGCCTCCTGCATGTTCCTTGAACATCAAGGTGTTTACGCTGCAAGGCCTCTGCTCTTAATGTTGGTTCTGCATAAATGACTCTTTCCCCAGATATCTGAATGACTTACTCTTCCTTTCCCTCATGTCTCGGATGAAATAGAAACTCATGAGCAAATCCTTACCTCACAGCCCTATATAACAGTTTTCTCCCTCACCCTTGCACTCTATTTTCTCTTGCTTTATTTTTTAGTCACCATCTGAAACACTAGATTTATAATATTTCATCTATTTATATGATGACTTATATAGGATTTGATGTTATTACATCTATTTCTATGTTTGTGTGCTGTCTGAGCTCTCCCAGAAACATAAATGGAAAGAGACTTGGGGTTGATTATGTTTTCTGTTTTCTCTCCATTGCTTAGGACAGTGCCTAATATCTGGTGGATTCTCAAAAAAAAAATGTTGTTTAATGACAGAGCTATTCAGGTTTAGTTTAGTTTAGAGAACATAATTCAGGAGAAGGAAAGCACAAGAAATGGATTAGGGCACTGTCATGGTGACACACGTGGTAGATGATGGCAGCACGGACCAGGGTGGCAGGAAGAATGACAGGGTAATTGCCCATCTTAAGACGCGTATTTATAGTGCCAACTGCATTTTCTGGTACATTAGACTTAGACCCAGATTCAGGACTAGAGTAAGTATGTGGATGGTGATGACATCAATTGAGATGACTAACAATAGCAGAATTTGTTGGGAGTCGGGGAAGTCCCAAGTCCCGTTTGGGATATTTTGGACATCTATTAGCATCAAAGTGGAAGTGTCAAGTGCGCAGTTTGATATCTAAGCCTGGATTCGAGGGAGTGCTAATGGCTGGAGAGATCACTGGGTATCAAACCACACACATGGATTTTAAAGCTGTGGTAGTGGATGAGATTTTCCAAGGAATGAGTGTATGTAGAGGAAGAGGACCAAGAATGGGGCTTGGGATAATTCAGTATTTGCAGGCGGGGGCAGAGGAAAAGGAAGACAAAGAGAAAGAAAGAGTGGCCAGTGAGGTGGGAGGTGATTTCAAAAGCTAAGGGGAAAAATTGTCTCGAGAAGATGTTGTTAATTTTTCTATCATTACCAAATTCCAGATAGATACGGGTTGATCCGCACTACAGTACTCTACGTCATATAGAAGATGAACAAAAGACAGAGGATTTTTAGGGAAGTAAAAATACTCCATCTGGTATTAAAATGATGGATAGAAGTCATTATGTATTTGTCCAAACCCATAGAAGGTACAGCAACATGAGTGAGGCCTCAAGTAAACTATGGACTTGGAGTGATGACGTGCCAATGTAGGTTCATCGTTGGCAAAATTGTACCATTCTGAGTAATGATGACAATGGGGGCAGCTTGTCTGTACCTTCCTCTTATCTGTGCCTTCCATCATCTTCTACCTCATCTAGGAGCTCATGTCTCTCAATGCAGATCAGATACTATTACTATGCCCAAATGACCACTGCAATCACATTTTCCCTGAAATCCAAAACCTTTCATTACTCCTTGTTCCCTCCCAGTTAAAGTCCAAACTCTTTAGCCTTGTATTTAGTGCACTTTGGAATCTAAAACCACTTTCTCCTTGGGGTGCCTGGATGGCTCAGTCGGTTGAGTGTCCAACTTCAGCTCAGGTCACGATCTCGCAGTTTGTGGGTTCAAGCCCCGCATTTGGCTCTGTGCTGACAGCTCAGAGCCTGGAGCCTGCTTTGGATTCTGTGTCTCCCTGTCTCTCTGCTCCTCCCCAACTCATGCTCTGTCTCTGTCTCTGTCTCTCTCTCTCTCTCAAAAATAAATAAACATTAAAAAAATAAAAAAATAAATTAAAAAAAATAAAACCACCTTCTCCTTAAAGCCCACTTTTCCAGTATTATCTAATCCAAACTATAGATTAGGTCTCTGTAAATCTGCCACATATATTCCCAGCTCTATGCCTTTGCTTATGTTGTGCCTTTTTGTTTGTGCTTACACACACACACACACGCCCACATGCACACGCACACACATGCACGCACACACACACATGCACGCACACACACACATGCACGCACACACACATGCACGCACACACACATGCACGCACACACACATGCACGCACACACACACATGCACGCACACACACACACACACTATTTCTTTCTCTTGCCATCCTGTGCATTCTTTTAGATAGTGTCACTTTCTTCATGAAACTTCCCTCATGGACACATTACAAAATGTCCTCTGGCTTCTTTGAAATCAAGTAACACTGGCTGTATTATTCCCATGCAATTCTAAATTTACAATAAGAAAACCCAGGCCCACACACATTGTCAGTTGATAATTATGTGACCATGAACAATTCATTTTATGTCTCTTAGCCTTACTTTGCATACTGGTAAAACACAAGGATTATAAAGGTTAGTAAATACCAGTCTAGGCAAAGGTTCTATTCACGTAATCAACATTTGTCAAAGATCTTCTTGATGGATCATTATCAATACATAAAATGAAGCATTTCTGCACTGGAGACAGCAAACTCAGAATTTACTTGTTATTTGACAATCCAGAAAGCAATTTTGACAGAAACAATCCAGCAGTTTAAAGTCTATCATGACTAAGAACAGCGAGAAACGGCACATCATTATCTCTCTAGTAAATATTTAGTAGGTCTCTACTATGTGCTAAGTTCTTTGTAAACAAACACTTATATAAGGAATGGAAACTGCACGAGCCAACAACTCTACAGCATCTAGAGAAATTGTGTGATAGCCAGGACGGTGCCTTTGGTTATAGCAAAAAGAAACATTTCACCTATCTTTGATATAAATACAACATCCAACATCGGGACTTAAAAATGAAAAGGCACACGGAGCGGAGTCAAGTGGGGAGTACGAGTGAAATAGAGAGGATGAAGAGGTTCAAACTTCATTTATAAAATGAGTCACAGAGATGAAAAGTACAGCACAGGGAATATAGTCAGTAATACTGTACTAAAATTGTGCGGTGACAGACAGGACTACAGTTCTCACGGGGAGCACGGAGTAATGGAGGGAATTGCTGAATCAGTATGTTGTACACCTGAAACTAATATAACACTGCATGTTGATCTTACTTCAATAAAAACCCAGGAAAATGGCCCACCAACAAGTTATTTTACTTTCATGACATAAACAAATCCATCCTAGTGATTTTTTTAATGGATTGACCAGTTGGTTGGCAACAGGAAAACACAGCCTTGCCTAGGCCATAAAATAATTTGCCAAAGCAATCAACTCAGTAAAACCAAATGAAACAACACTAGCACAACATTTCCAAACGGAAGGGCGGGACTCCCGCTTGTCAGTCTGCTGTCTTGGAGACATAGGCACGTGCGCTAGGTACATCTTTTCCTATATTGAACTGTCTTTCTTCCCTTTAATCGGGGGATTGCTTTATAGAAGACAACAGAACTGGAAATTTCGATTTCGGATGGAAATTTCTGTGATGCCCCAAACTTAGAGGTGGGGAAAAAGGGATGAATCAGATACTAGGAGGACTGAAAGGTTGTAAACACAGAAAGAGGAGATGAAGAAAACAATCTTTTCCTGTAAAGTTCACCTAGTTGGGGGTCAGTGGGAGCAAAGAATCCAAGTGTACAGACAAAAATTGAATATGGAGAAGAAGCTAGAGCAGAGACTCCTGGGTTGGCCGGGCAGACAACGCCTCAGAGCTCTGAGAAGAGAAAGGTGGCCAGATTTTTCCACTAATGATCGTCTACTAGACAGCAGTGGATAACATGAGCCTAATTTATACTCAGAAGTTATCTTATTATCTCTTTTCTGAGCTTATTATCCAAAGACTGCTACTTCTAAAGTTGCATAGTTCGCCAATACTTTTTTTTTTACGCTGTTGTTGAAAACTTAGTAAAAACAAAACAAAACCAGCAAAAAAAAAAAAAAAAACAAACTTTGGTTAAAATGGATTTACAGTATTTTAAGATCCAATTATTTAGATGGAAAAATCAAAGTAGAGACCAGGGGAACAGAGTGTAAGACAAACAGAACCTGAACTGACAATCAGTAATTCTAGAAAAACTCCTGCAGAGGAACCAAACAAGAGAGATTAAAAGAAATTAGATCTCCCTGTGAAAAGGTCTTTCGCTTTTAGCTAATAAAAATCGTCTTCCAAACAACCTTGTTAAAAACCTGAGCTTCAAGGGCTGAGCAGCTCGCCTTTACACCCTCCTACATTCATTAACTTTGTAAAATCTGGGGGTGAAGGCGTGCCAAAGAAACAATTAGTTTACACTCCACCAAACAGAAGGTAGATGAGCTAATGCGATCTCGGTCACTGAAAACGGAGTCTGGCGAGTGTCTGCTGTGGTTTTGTTTCGTTTTTTCCCTGAAAAAAAAGTATCATAAAAAGTGGGAAGGTGCTAGTGAGCTTAAATCTACAGCCTTGGCATGTTAATTCAGGACACTGAACTTCTTCCCCCTGTTCAAATGGACAGAAAATAGTGACTTCAAAATCGCAGGGAATTAGGATCTTTCTCTAACCTGCTGAATGAATCTACCCAGGATGATTCCGAGCACAAGCCAATTTCAGTTTGCCTTTTTTTTTTTTTCCCCTCCCACAGGCCGCCGCTAATTCTTCCATAATTACAAGCACTATTGACTTTATACTAGGCACCAGTGTTTTTATAACATTTGAAGATATGGATATAAAAAATTGATATGGTGTCTTCCTATGGAATTTCCTCTCCAAACTATGCTTGTGAAAACAAGTGTGATTACTTAATCAGGAGGCCCACGAAATCGAAGACAAACGAAATCACTGGACGTCTACATCTGCTTAGTCTTAATTCTTTGCAACACGTCTCCGAGCCCAGCTATGGAGCCCGCAGCTCACGCACAGTGTGGCTTCAGGACGGGTGCACGTGAAATAAGCCAACCGTCCACTTCCGTCTGGGACCAGCGTGGCTGGCATTTAACTGGCATGGCTTAAAGGTAGAGTTTGTGATAGAAAAAACATACATTTTAAAGCAAAACTGATTCTTGCTGAGCTCTAGTTCAATATTTTACAATACTTGCATGAGCATTGGAAGAAAGCATACAAGGAAAAAGCTGTAACTTATGTTTCCACACTTACCTCTGTATTACTTGCAAAACACACCCCCCCACCTCCACCTGCCCTGCGAATAGCCTACTCAAAGACAACTTGTCTTCTCTCCCTATTCGCCCATTCAAAAACTTACAGTGGTTTCTTTCTGCTTCCCATATTAAGTTCTGCTTTCTCACTGACCTTGGTATTTCAGCTCCAACATTTGAGATCATGTCTTCAGGCTCCTAGCACCTACTCACTGGCCACACTTTTACCCCATCCAACTCTCACTCAGGTGATCTCACTACTACTGCTCTTGGTGCTTTTAAAGGCATCCAGGTGGTTTACTGTTTACCTAAGATGAATCCTCTCCAGTCCTTATTTTCTTAACTTCCAGGAATCACCAATTCAAGCTCTCTCCTGATTAGTCCTGTATATTCTTTGCTCTAATTTGTCTTGTATGGGGTTCACCTGAAAAACCCAAACCTGAATCTACCCATTTCTCTGCTTTCCCGATGCGTTCGCCTGGGGTGCACATCACCATGAGCTGGGCTCATTCAACACACATTTGTAACTCTCTCTCTCCTTTCCTGCCTTTGTTACAGAGAAGTTAATACTCTCCTTCCTAGGTTCTCTTGAATTTCTAAATGTCACATGACACAACTCTGGCCAATGAAACATATTAGGAAGTTGACATAAAAGCTTTTTCTTTTTTGATTAAAAAATTGTCATATATACTTCCCTTCTTTCTTCCACCTTTAAATGCAAATGAGACACCTAGAGCTATGGCAGCCATCTTTAACCAGGAGCAAAATACCAAGGATACGACCGTGACACCATTCCTCACCTCACAGGGCTGCTGAACTCCGCAGTATTCTTAGCATCTGAGGAAAAATAAATGACAATTTCTTTAAGCCACAGTAACTTAGCTTCCTCTTACCTGAAGAAGAAAGCCTTGAAGTAATATTTCTGGTCTGCTGAATGAATTCTATACTACTACAACTAATAGTAATAAATAAAAATAAGTCACCCACAGACTGTTGTCACAAAACATTCATTATAGACTCCAACTCCCTGAGCGTTGCCTAGCAATCCTAATCCTTCCTTTCTCTTCTCAGGACGGTTTTCCAGGTCTCCAGACAGGCTTTTATTTTTGTTTTTTTTGTTTTTTTGTTTTGGTTTTTTTCAGAGAGGCTATTTTAAACCTCTGTTCTATCAACCCCATCAGTCAATAATTTCCCTTCCCAATTTACAGAGAAAACAGAAGCTTCACTCTGCCTTCTGTTCCCACCACTGTGTGGAACATTGCATCAGCCATATTTCCTGACCCTTGTCTTATGTGCCCTAGCAAGAGAATTCCACACAGCCCCTCACATCCTCTTTTGCCTTAAATCTGAGTCCTTTTCTAGAACACTCTTCAGTTACTCATCCTTCACGTTTCCCTTTGATGTTGGTGTTTTCCATCATTCTGTGGTATGTCTTCTTATCCTCTCACACTTCCACCCAAGGTTTTCCTTTTTTCTGTACCTTACTGCTTACTAGAAAACCTGTTTTGATGCCTCGGTTCCATGCACTTCAAATGCAACCTGTCCTAACTTGAAATCCTATCTTGTCCCAAAACCTCCTACTGTGCTTATTGTCTCAGTGAAAGACATCATCCTGTACCTGGTTACTCATGGCAGAAATTTGGCATAATTTCTCATTCCTTTTTCTCCCTCAAACTTCACATGGACTCCATCTACTCTTGTCACTCTGTCACCCATATATGTCTCAGGATTCTGGATACTCTTCTCGGACCTCGCTGATGCTTTTCTACCATAGGCCCTCACCAGCTCTCTCTTACATTACTACAATAGTCTTTTACCTGGACACGTGTCCTAGTCTGCTCACCTCTAGCCCATTCTCCACCATCCACACAAAATGATCTTCCTATAATGCTGTTTGGTGTTATCTTACTCCCCTGCTCAAAGCTTAAATGACTCCTAACAGTTCTTTCTTTCTTTTTTTACTTTTATTTAAATCCAAGCTAGCTAACATACAGTGTAGTAATGGTTTCAGGAGTAGAATTCAGTGATTCATCACTTACGTATAACGGTTATTTATTTTTAGAGCTAGTAGAGTAACAGTGTGAACTGTACCTGCCAACTTCTCCAGGCGTTTCCCTTGCTTTTCTTTCCCATTGACACCTGCTGCTGGAATTTCCCTAAACTTGACCTAGTTATGTACCTGTGGCACGCTCTCTTTTCTCTCCAGGACTTCATACCTGGGATGCAGTTTTATAGGGAAATCTTCCTCTCTCTCCACACCTTCCCTTACTAGGAATCTGTGCTAAACTCCAAATCTGCTTCAGTTGTCCTTCTTTTTGGCTACCATATTACCTCTATTTCTTTATGTTTGGAGGAATGTATTCAAGAGTTCTAGATCAGACTCTTTAACTTCAGACTTTGTAAACAATATGCAGTGCAAAATATTTGCAACATCAATGGCGATGTTCAATTTAAAATAACATTCATGGTTTTTCATATCAAAGAAAGGCATTCTCAGGAAAATATAATATCTTTACACCAAACCTATAATTGTGCAATAATTTGGTAAACAAATCATTAAAAATTGGGAGTTATATAATTTTTAAATAATAATTATTTTGACAAATATTAGTTCTTGTATACTGAGATCTATTACCCCATCCAGGTATCATGCATGATATAAAAGTTCCAACATGAGAATTCAAGCACTGAAAGACAGAGAGTAGGAAGTCTCTGTACAAACGTAAAGGTAAGAAATCTGGAGTCTACCACTCTCTTCCAGTCTCCCTCCTCAGCCCCATCATTCAGGTTTAAATGTAAAATTTAAGACATAAGAAATTCTATATATCTCTACATTAGCAAGCCTGACTCTTCATCTGTTGTATTTTCATGTTTTTTGAGCCCAGGAAGAGAGGCGGTTAGGCAACAGAATATATAATTTATCAAAAACACCAACCTCAGTCACTTTCAAAATGAGAAAATTCTAACCGAGCTGGAGTAAGAATAAAATGATAGAACATCATTTAAGCCAGGAGGTTTGAAGCCTTGGAAACTATGCTTTAATGTATTCAGCTGCATTCTATTATCTCCTGCTTGAGGCTCAGCCCTAGCGACTCTTCCATTATACTCTTCATTAAAATCTATCACTAAGACCTTGAAAGAAGCACCCTTCCTATGCTTTTGGATGAATACATTAAGTATGTTCAATGACCCAAAGAACGTGTTCAATGTCTGGAGTAGAAGGAAATTAATCTTTCACTTATATAGAACTAACAACTCTTCAAAGTATTTGGACCTTTCAGTAGACGTTGATTCATTTACTGGATGGGTTTATAATACTAAATCAACCAATAAGTATGCATTGATTAGTGTACATTCAGCACTATTGAGCATGGTAAACTAGGCAAGAGAAATCCACAATATAGTGCCTGCTTTTTGAGAAAGATAGGAGACTCACGTAACACTACTAGAGAATGACCTCAGGACACATATTTAAATGCCAAGCTTATTTAAAGTGCTTCCCTGAAAGTTCAGGGAAGGGAGAAATCATTGAGTGTAACTATAGATTCAGAAAAATTTAGGGCTTAGAGATAATCTCATTTGACTTCTTGATTTTACAGATAAGTAAAACAAGACCTAGAGAGGTAAAAGGAAGGGAAAAGACAGAAAATAAAAATTTTTTACAACCGTACTTTTTGTGTTATTTCATGCAATCCTGCCACCAATTCTGTGAACTTGGTGTTACTATACCCATTTTCATAGGAAGCTCATGAGGTTGAGATAAATTTTGCTGTGTGTAAGATCTCAAAATTCAGGAACCCACACTTGGGTTCTCTGATTCCTAAATCCTATTTTCCATAGCATAAAAACATGCTGTGGCACATATAACGTGCAAGATATATTCATATAGTCTATCTTAACTAAAAAAAAAAAAAAAAAACCTGTCTTCCATAATTTAAAAACTCCTAGTGCTGGCGCACCGGGGTGGCTCAGTCAGTCGAATGTCCGACTTTGGCTCAGGTCATGATCTCACAGTTCTTGAGTTTGAGCCCCGCACAGGGCTCTGTGCTGATGGCTCAGAGCCTGGAGCCTGCTTAGGATTCTGTTTCCCTCTCTCTCTGCCACTCTCCCACTTGCAGTCTGTCTCTCAAAAATAAACAAACATAAAATTATTTTTTATTTTATTTTATTTTTTTCAATATATGAAATTTATTGTCAAATTGGTTTCCATACAACACCCAGTACTCACCCCAAAAGGTGCCCTCCTCAATACCCATCACCCACCCTCCCCTCCCTCCCACCCCCCATCAACCCTCAGTTTGTTCTCAGTTTTTAAGAGTCTCTTAGGCTTTGGCTCTCTCCCACTCTAACCTCTTTTTTTTTTCCTTCCCCTCCCCCATGGATTTCTGTTAAGTTTCTCAGGATCCACATAAGAGTGAAAACATATGGTATCTGTCTTTCTCTGTATGGCTTATTTCACTCAGCATAACACTCTCCAGTTCCATCCACATTACTACAAAGGGCTATATTTCATTCTTTCTCATTGCCACGTAGTACTCCATTGTGTATATAAACCACAATTTCTTATCCATTCATCAGTTGATGGACATTTAGGCTCTTTCCGTAATTTGGCTACTGTTGAGAGTGCTGCTATAAACATTGGGGTACAAGTGCCCCTATGCATCAGTACTCCTGTATCCCTTGGGTAAATTCCTAGCAGTGCTATTGCTGGGTCATAGGGTAGGTCTATTTTTAATTTTCTGAGGAACCTCCACACTGTTTTCCACAGTGGCTGTACCAGTTTGCATTCCCACCAACATTGCAAGAGGGTTCCCATTTCTCCACATCCTCTCCAGCATCTATAGTCTCCTGATTTGTTCATTTTGGCCACTCTGACTGGCGTGAGGTGATATCTGAGTGTGGTTTTGATTTGTATTTCTCTGATAAGGAGCGACGTTGAGCATCTTTTCATGTGCCTGTTGGCCATCCAGATGTCTTCTTTAGAGAAGTGTCTATTCATGTTTTCTGCCCATTTCTTCACTGGGTTATTTGTTTTTCAGGTGTGGAGTTTGGTGAGCTCTTTATAGATTTTGGATACTAGCCCTTTGTCTGATATGTCATTTGCAAATATCTTTTCCCATTCCATTGGTTGCCTTTTAGTTTTGTTGGTTGTTTCCTTTGCTGGGCAGAAGCTTTTTATCTTCATGAGGTCCCAGTAGTTCATTTTTGCTTTCAATTCCCTTGCCTTTGGGGATGTGTCAAGTAAGAAATTGCTGCGGCTGAGGTCAGAGAGGTCTTTCCCTGCTTTCTCCTCTAGAGTTTTGATGGTTTCCTGTCTCACATTCAGGTCCTTTAACCATTTTGAGTTTATTTTTGTGAAAGGTGTGAGAAAGTGGTCTAGTTTCAACCTTCTGCATGTTGCTGTCCAGTTCTCCCAGCACCATTTGTTAAAGAGACTGTCTTTTTTCCAGTGGATGTTCTTTCCTGCTTTGTCAAAGATGAGTTGGCCATACATTTGTGGGTCTAGTTCTGGGGTTTCTATTCTATTCCATTGGTCTATGGGTCTGGTTTTGTGCCAATACCACACTGTCTTGATGATGACAGCTTTGTAGTAGAGGCTAAAGTCTGGGATTGTGATGCCTCCTGCTTTGGTCTTCTTCTTCAAAATTACTTTGGCTATTTGGGGCCTTTTTGGTTCTATATGAATTTCAGGATTGCTTGTTCTAGTTTCAAGAAGAATGCTGGTGCAATTTGATTAGGATTGCATTGAATGTGTAGATAGCTTTGGGTAGTATTGACATTTTGACAATATTTATTTTTGCAATCCATGAGCATGGAATGTTTTTCCATTTCTTTATATCTTCTTCAATTTCCTTCATAAGCTTTCTATAGTTTTCAGCATACAGATCTTTTACCTCTTTGGTTAGATTTATCCCTAGGTATTTTATGCTTCTTGGTGCAATTGGGAATGGAATCAGTTTCTTTATTTGTCTTTCTGTTGCTTCATTGTTAGTGTATAAGAATGCAACTGATTTCTGTACATTGATTTTGTATCCTGCAACTTTGCTGAATTCATGTATCAGTTCTAGCAGACTTCTGGTGGAGTCTATCAGATTTTCCATGTATAATATCATGTCATCTGCAAAAAGTGAAAGCTTGACTTCATCTTTGCCAATTTTGATGCCTTTGATTTCCTTTTGTTGTCCGATTGCTGATGCTAGAACTTCCAACACTATGTTAAACAACAGCGGGGAGAGTGGACATCCCTGTCGTGTTCCTGATCTCAGGGAAAAAGCTCTCAGTTTTTCCCCATTGAGGATGATGTTAGCTGTGGGCTTTTCATAAATGGCTTTTATGATGTTTAAGTATGTTCCTTCTATCCCGACTTTCTCGAGGGTTTTTATTAAGAAACGTTGCTGAATTTTGTCAAATGCCTTTTCTGCATCGATTGACAGGATCATATGGTTCTTATCTTTTTTTTAGTAATGTGATATGTATCACGTTGATTGATTTGCGAATGTTGAACCAGCCCTGCATCCCAGAAATGAATCCCACTTGATCATGGTGAATAATTCTTTTTATATGTGGTTGAATTCGACCACATATATCGAGTATGAATGCTAGTATCTTATTTTTGCATCCGTATTCATCAGGGATATTGGCCTGTAGTTCTCTTTTTTTAAAGGGTCTCTGTCTGGTTTAGGAATCAAACTAATGCTGGCTTCATAGAATGAGTCTGGAAGTTTTCCTTCCCTTTCTATTTTTTGGAATAGCTTGAGAAGGTGTGCTTTAAACGTCTAGTAGAACTCCCCTGGGAAGCCATCTGATCCTGGACTTTTATTTCTTGGGAGATTTTTGATGACTGATTCAATTTCTTCACTGGTTATGAGTCTGTTCAAGCTTTCTATTTCCTCCTGATTGAGTTTTGGAAGAGTGTGGGTGTTTAGGAATTTGTCCTTTTCTTCCAGGTTGTCCAGTTTGTTGGCATATAATTTTACATACTATTCCCTGATAATTGCTTGTATCTCTGAGGGATTGGTTGTAATAATTCCATTTTCATTCATGATTTTATCTATTTGGGTCATCTCCCTTTTCTTTTTGAGAAGCCTGGCTAGAGGTTCATCAATTTTGTTTATTTTTTCAAAAAACCAACTCTTGGTTTTGTTGATCTACTCTACAGTTTTTTAGATTCTATATTGTTTATTTCTGCTCTGATCTTTATTATGTCTCTTCTTCTGCTGGGTTTAGGCTGTCTTTGCTGTTCTGCTTCTATTTCCTTTAGGTGTGCTGTTAGATTTTGTATTTGGGATTGTTCTTGTTTCTTGAGATAGGCCTGGATTGCAATGTATTTTCCTCTTAGGACTGCCTTTGCTGCATCCCAAAGCGTTTGGATTGTTGTATTTTCATTTTCGTTTGTTTCCATACATTTTTTAATTTCTTCTCTAATTGCCTGGTTGACTCACTCATTCTTTAGTAGGGTGTTCTTTAACCTCCATGCTTTTGGAAGTTTTCCAGACTTTTTCCTGTGGTTGATTTCAAGCTTCATAGCATTGTGGTCTGAAAGTATGCATGGTATGATTTCAATTCTTATATACTTATGAAGGGCTGTTTTGTGGCCCAGTATGTGATCTATCTTGGAGAATGTTCCATGTGCACTCGAGAAGAAAGTATATTCTGTTGCTTTGGGATGCAGAGTTCTAAATATGTCTGTCAAGTCCATCTGATCCAATGTATCATTCAGGGCCCTTGTTTCTTTATTGACCATGTGTTTAGATGATCTATCCATTTCTGTGAGTGCAGTGTTAAAGTCCCCTGCAATTACCACATTCTTATCAATAAGGTTGCTTATGTTTGTGAATAATTTTTTATATATTTGGGGGCTCCTGTATTTGGCGCATAGACATTTATAATTGTTAGCTCTTCCTGATGGATAGACCCTGTGATTATTATATAATGGCCTTCTTCATCTCTTGTTACAGCCTTTAATGTAAAGTCTAGTTTGTCTGATATAAGTATGGCTACTCCAGCTTTCTTTTGACTTCCAGTGGCATGATAAATAGTTCTCCATTCCCTCACTCTCAATCTGAAGGTGTCCTCAGGTCTAAAATGAGTCTCTTGTAGACAGCAGATAGATGGGTCTTGTTTTTTTATCCATTCTGATACCCTATGTCTTTTGGTTGGAGCATTTAGTCCATTTACATTCAGTGTTATTATAGAAAGATATGGGTTTAGAGTCATTGTGATGTCTGTATGTTTTATGCTTGTAGCGATGTCTCTGGTACTTTGTCTCACAGGATCCCCCTTAGGATCTCTTGTAGGGCTGGTTTAGTGATGACGAATTCCTTCAGTTTTTGTTTGTTTGGGAAGACCTTATCATTCCTTCTATTCTGAATGACAGACTTGCTGGATAAAGGATTCTCGGCTGCTTATTTTTTCTGTTCATCACATTGAAGATGTCCTGCCATTCCTTTCTGGCCTGCCAAGTTTCAGAAGAGAGATCAGTCACGAGTCTTATAGGTCTCCCTTTATATGTGAGGGCACGTTTACCCCTTGCTGCTTTCAGAATTTTCTCTTTATCCTTGTATTTTGCCAGTTTCACTATGATACGTCATGGAGAAGATAGATTCAAGTTACATCTGAAGGGAGTTCTCTGTGCCTCTTGGATTTCGATGCCTTTTTCCTTCCCCAGTTCAGGGAAGTTCTCAGCTATTATTTCTTCAAGTACACCTTTAGCACCTTTCCCTCTCTCTTCCTCCTCTGGAATACCAATTATGCGTAGATTATTTCTCTTTAGTGCATCACTTAGTTCTCTAATCTTCCCCTCATAGTCCTGGATTTTTTTTATCTCTCTTTTTCTCAGCTTCTTCTTTTCCATAATTTTATCTTCTAGTTCACCTATTCTCTCCTCTGCCTCTTTAATCTGAGACGTGGTCATCTCCATTTTATTTTGCAGCTCATTAATGGCATTTTTTAGCTCTTCCTGGCTGTTCCTTAGTCCCTTGATCTCTGTAGCAATAGATTCTCTGCTGTCCTTTATACTGTTTTCAAGCCAACCGATTAATTTTATGACTATTATTCTAAATTCACTTTCTGTTATACTGTTTAAATCGTTTTTGATCAGTTCTTTAGCTGTCGTTATTTCTGGGATGTTTTTTTGAGGGGAATTCTTCCGTTTCATCTTTTGGATAGTCCCTGGAGTGGTGCGGAACTGCGGGGCACTTCCCCTGTGCTGTCTTGAATAACTTGCGTTGGTGGGTGGGGCCACAGTCAGACCTGATGTCTGCCCCCGGCCCACCGCTGGGGCCACCGTCAGACTGGTGTGTGCCTTCTCTTCCCCTCTTGTAGGGACGGGATTCACTGTGGGGTGGTGTGGCCCATCTGGGCTATTTGCATACTGCCAGGCTTGTGGCACACTGCCAGGGGATCTGGCGTATTAGCTGGGGTGGATCAGCAAGGTGCACAGGGGCAGGAGGGGCAGGCTCAGCTTGCTTTTCCTTCAGAGATCCGCTTCTGGAGGGGCCCTGCGGCACCGGGAGGGAGTGAGACCCGCCGGAGGGATGGATCCGCAGAAGCACAGCATTCGGTGTTTGCGGGGTGCAAGCAAGTTCCCTGGCAGGAACCGGTTCCCTTTGGGATTTTGGCTGGGGGATGGGCGAGGGAGATGGCTCTGGCCTGTGCCTTTGTTCCCCACCTAGCTGAGCTCTGTCCGGGGCTCAACAACTCTCCCTCCCATTGTCCTCCAGCCCTCCTGTTCTCTGAGCAGAGCTGTTAACTTATAACCTTCCAGGTGTTAAGTCCCGCTTGCTGTCAGAACACACTCTGTCCGGCCCCTCCGCTTTTTGCCAGCCAGACTAGGGGCTCTGCTTTGCCGGCGGGCTGCCCCTCCGCCACGGCTTCCTTCCGCCAGTCCGTGTAGCGCGCACCGCCTCTCCACCCTATCTACCCTCTTCCGTGGGCCTCTCGTCTGCGCTTGGCTCTGGAGACTCCGTTCTGCTAATCCTCTGGTGGTTTTCTGGGTTATTTAGGCAGGTGTGGGTGGAATCTAAGTGATCAGCAGGACGCAGTGAGCTCAGCGTCCTCCTACGCCGCCATATTCCCCCATAAAAATTTTTTTTAATAAATAAATAAGTACCTCCTAGTGCCCCCTCCTGTCTTGGCTTCTGGGTGCAATTATACAAATCAGGAATGACCCAGGGCTAAGCAAAGCAATGTTTGATTCACCTCCTGCTATAAGGAAGAACATTACCTACCTGGAGTCTAGTTTGTATCTCAAAAGAGATGGGTGGAGATAGGTGACTACAGGATTTACAGACTGAGGATCAAGTGGTACATGGAAGGGCTTTCAACACAAGGATCTGATTGAGACGGGAAATTCATCATATATGGTTTAGGATTGGGGGACATAATGAGTTGAGGGTCCCAAAGTGAGTTTTGATAAGTAAATAGAGCTATGAAATAGGGAAAGAAAACCTTTTTTGTTCAGACATTGAAGTCTTCATTAAAAAAAAAAGCTACATTGTGGATTGATGGATTTTAAATGAATAGATTCTGGACAATGAAGTAAAGGGCTACCCAAGTCTGTGTGTAGATGGGTTAAATGCTGAGAGTGTCCTCCCAGGTGTTTCCCAACAGACATTATTTCCATATTACAGTTGCAAAGAGTGAGCTAGTAACTTTCTAAGGCTCATGCACCTTCCAGTCCATAGATTTCTTGGTAACGTTTCCATAAAGATGTTATATTTCCATCCCTTTCTACAAAAATAGTGACCAGTGTAGATTTATTTCTGTTCCAATTCTGTAGGTAGAAGATCAGGTCAATGATAATGTCACATTTCTTTGTAGCAATACCATGTACTGAAGCTTTCTGCTCTGTTTAAAGAAAATGTTCTTTAAGTATCTTCGGGAGTAAATGTAAGATTATTGGTCTCACTTGGATTGTTTATTTTTATCTTCCTCTCTTCTTGAACTCCTATTTCACACAATCAGTTGGGAAAAAAATTACCAATAAATCTTGGGTAGAGCAATGTTGCAGAGGAGCAATTAAACTGGATGTCATGACAACAAAAGCTGAATTTCCACCTATTTTACCCTTCAAAATACAGTGTTAACTGCCAGTGTATTTTGTCATTTGGCTACTTGAAAGTTCTTAATAATTTTATACACAAAATGAATAGCCTCCATAGCCATCATAAATAATTACGAATTTTCCTCTTAAGATAACATTTATGTATGCTTCACTTGACTGATAAAATTCCAATATATGAAGACTTCCAAGCTGCGTTTAGAATGTGCACCTAAATTTGAAAGTGGGTGGTCAGATATGAATGATACATCTGTGTGATGTGCCTTGTGCCTGTTCCCGATATTCCATTCAATGGCAACTTACAGGATCTCACAGTCACAATGACAGATAGGTTCAGCCAAGTAAACACACATGCACACACACACACACACACACACACACACACACTTAGGGATGCCTGCACAGTTCAGTCAGTTGAGCGTCCGACTCTTGATTCCAGCTCAGGTCATGATCTCACAGTTGGTGAGTTCAAGCCCCATCTCGGGCTCTGCACTGACAGCGTGCAGCCTGCTTGGGATTCTCTCTCCCACTGTTTCTGCCCCTCCCCTGTGCATGCTCTCTCTGTCTCTCTCTCTCTCAAAATAAATAAATAAACTTAAAACACACACACACACTTAAATAGGCATTCAGCCTATCAGTTCCAAATGTCAAAGGCAAATAGTAGGTTTTCAGCAATTAACAAGATTAAGCCAAATTGTGGTTATCAAGTCATTGTACTTACACTCTGTTTTTACTTTGACGAGCTCCAGAATCTATTCAGGAGACAGAAAAATAGAAAATTCAGGGATTGTAGGGACGCCTGGGTGGCTCAGTCAGTTAAGCGGCGGACTTCGGCTCAGGTCATGAACTGGTGGTCTGTGGGTTCCAGCCCTGTGTCGGCTCTGTGCTGACGGCTCAGAGCCTGGAGCCTGCTTCGGATTCTGTGTCTTCCTCCCTCTCTACCCCTCCCCTGCTCACGTGCTGTCTCTGTCTCTCTCTGTCTTACAAAAATAAATAAAAAATGTTTTAAAAAAATGTAAAAAAAAAAAAAAAGAAAATTCAGGGATTGAAACAAAAATGTATTGTTTTTTATAAACACTTATAAAGTTAAAATTGAACTATAATAGGGGCGCCTGCGTGGCTCAGTTGGCTGAGCGTCTGACTTTGGCTCAGGTCATGATCTCATGGTTTATGAGTTCCAGCCCCATGTCAGGCTCTGTGCTCACAGCTCTGAGCCTGGACCCTGCTTCGGATTCTGTGTCTCCCTCTCTCTGCCCCTCCCATTGTTCACACTCTGTCTTTCTCTCTCTCAAAAATAAATAAACATTAAAAAAATTTTTTTAAATTGAAATATAATAAATGACATCTATTTAAGTATACAGCTTGATACATAGATAAGTAGATGCCTATAAAACCATCACCAAAATGAAGGAACAGAACATTTCTGTTATTTCCATGCATTTACCAATCCCCGGCTGGTTTCTACTTACTGCAGTGCCTCCCCAGTCCCCAGACAACTGCCAATCTGCTTTTTGTCACTCTACCTCATCCTGCATTTCCTAGGATTTTATATTAATCGAATAATAAAATACGTACTTTGGGGGGGGGGGTCTAGATTTTTTCGGTCAGGATAATTAATTTGAGATTTGTTAAAATGTGTATCCGTAATTCATTCTTTTTCATTGCCAAGAAGTAAACTGTTGTGTTCAGATTTCACTGTGGGTTTAATCATTCAAATGGATAGCTGGGTTGTACACAGTTTTTGGTTATTACAGCGAAGGTGCTATGAACATTCACATGCCATTCTTTGTAAGAACGTCTGTTCTGCCTTCTCTAGAGTAAATACTTCCGGATGGAACCCTTGGGCCATGTGACAGCTGTATGTGTCAAACGTGTTATACCATGTCACGGTCTCTCCACTAGGATACGGTGTGACAACTGTTGTTTGAAAAAGTGCATTTCTTGTAGCTACAGGACCAAACACAGATTTTCTTGCCAGCTTTCAGCCAGGAACTTCTCAGCAACTAGAGAATGTCACTAGGTCTTTGTTACATTGCCTGTTCCACAGACACTCTCCTAACATGGCCTACCTCGTCAAGACCAGCAGTAGAAGCCTTCTCATGCTTTGATCTTGGACAAATGCTGGGCACAGTCCCCTTTAAAAGCTCAACCGATTAGGTCAGGCCCACTTAGGGTAATCTCCCTATGTCTACATCAAAGTCACTTGATTTGAGACCTTAACTACATCTGCAAGATATCTCTACCTTTGTCATATAATGCATCCTAATCACAGGGGTGAAATCCGTCCTATTCTTCAGTTTCCCCAGAAAATAGAAAATCAATGTAACTAAAAGTCCTTTGAGAAGATCAATAAAATTGAAAAATCTCTAGTCAGATTGATCAGGAGGAAGAAAGCAAGATACGAAATTACAAAAAGAGAGAAATGGCCTCACTGCAGAGTTAACATATAACATAATATACGTATAGTAAGGGATTTTATAAATAATAGGTCTCGCTTTTTTATCCAATCTGAGAAATTCGGGCTTTGATTTATAGTATTTAAACCAATTGTATTTATTGTTTTCATTAATATGGTGAGGATTAAATGTATTATTTTCCTATTCATTTTCTACTTTTCTGTCTGTCCTTTATTCCTTTTCCCTACATTCCCTGTTTACTTTCAAATTATGATAGCAATTCATCTCCTGTGTTTGGTTATTTTAGCGGTTGCTTTAGGGCGTATAATATACATCTATAACTTATGACACCATGTCTAACTTCATTAGATATTACATTATTCCACATTTAGCCTAAAAAATATAACACTAGTATTTTCTCCCCTTACTTTTGTGTTATTGTTGGCATATGTTTTAATTTCACATATTTTAGAAAACCTATACTATATTGTTATTTTTATATATTGAATTACATTTTAAAGAGATTTAGGGGAACCTGGGTGGCTTAGTCGGTTATGCATCCAATTCTTGATTTCAGTCATAATCTCACAGTTGGTGAGATTCAGCCCTGCATCAGGCTCTGCACTGATAGTGTGGAGCCTGCTTGGGATTCTCTCCCTCTCTCTCTCTACCCTTCCCTGCACTCTCTCTCTCTCTATGTCTCAAAATACATAAATAAAAACTTTAAAAAATAGATTTAAATAGTGACAAAAAAATCTTTAAAAAATGTTTATTTATCTTTGAGAGAGAGAGAGAGAGAGAGAGAGAGAGAGAGAACGTGCAGAAAGAGGGCAGAAAGAGGGGGACGGTGGATCCAAAGTGGGCTTTGTGCTGACAGCAGAGAGCCTGATGCAGGGCTTGAACTCACAAACCATGAGATCATGACCTGTGCCAGCTGAAGTCAGACGCATCACCAACTGGGCCACCCAGGTGCCCTGACAAAAATATCTTACATATTTACTCACATTACTTATCATCTCTGGTGCTTTTCATTCATTTGCATTGATCCATACTGTTACTTACTAGCCTCTTTTTTTTTTTTTTTTTTTGCTTGATTTCAAAGTTTCTAATGTGGGTTTGCTGGTAATTAATTCTTTGAGCTCTACATGTTTAACAAAGTCTTTAACCTTAATTTTTGAAGGATATAGTTGCTGGGTATACAGAATTCTAGGTTGTTAGATATTTTTTTTTTGCTCTAAACATGCTGTCCCACTAGCCTCTCAGTTGCCTTGGCTCCCATGAGAAATCTGTGGTCAATCTTATCCAGGACTCTGACCTGTCTTTTTCTTCTTGCTACTTACAAATTCTTCATCAATGTTTTTGAGCAATTTGATTACGTTCTCTCTTAATTTTCTTTGTGTCTCTTTTACTTAGGGTTTTTGTCCAGCTTTATTGAAGAATAATTGGCAAATATAATTGTATATATTTAAAGTGTATGTATCTGATGATACACATTCATTGTGGAATGATTACCAACATCAAGATAATGAACACATCCATCACCTCATTTAATTAACTCTTTTGTGAGTCCATGAATTTAAGGTGAAAACATTTAAGATCTACTCTCAGTAAATTTCAAAAAACAACACTTATTATTATAGTCATATAAATAACTATATAACTGCATAGTTATATATATATAACTATTATATATACACATATAGTTATATATAACTGTATACCTGCACATAACACTATATAGTTATATAGTTTATTATAAACTATAATAAATATGTTATTAACTATAATCACCAGGCTGGACATTATAGCTTCAAAACTTACTCATCTTATAAATGAAAATATGTACCCTTTGATCAACATCTTCCCACTTTCCCCTCCTCCTAGCCTCTTTACTCTTTGTTTTTATTATCATTATTATTAATATTATTAATTTTTATTTATTTTGAGAAAGGGAGGGGGGAGAAGGGCAGAGAGAAAGGAAGAGAGAGAGAATCCCAAACATGCTTCATGCTGTCAATACAGAGCCCGATGTGGGGATCAATCTCATGAACTGTGAGGTCATGACCTGAGCCGAAATCAAGAGTAATACTTGAGCTTCCTACGTGCCCCATCTACACTTTGTTTCTATGAAATTTCCGTTTCCTTTTATATTCCACTTATCTGTGATAGTATACAGTATTTGTCTTTCCCCATTTGGCTTAATTTACTTAGCACAGTACCCTCCAGCCTCATCCATGTTATTGCAAACGGCAAGATTCCTTCCTTTCTGTGGCTGAATAACATTCAGTTGTGTATGCCACATTTTCTTTATATGCTCATTCATTGACATGCTGTTTACATATGTTGGCTACTGTGAATAATACTATAATGAACATGGAAGAGCAGATACATGTTCAAGATACTGATTTCATTTCTTTGGGATAAATACCCAGGCATGGGACACTCAAACTGTATGATAGTTTTATTTTTTAATTTTTTGAAGAGCCTCATACTATTTTCCTTACTTGGGATTTATTAATTTCTTGGGTATATGAGTTTGTAGCTTATCAAATTGGTAAATTTTTCAGCCATTAATTCCTCAAATAGTTTTATGCCCCACCCCCTTCTCTTCTGCAGGCACTCCACACATTTGTATTTTAAATTCCAGGGCACCTGGGTGGCTGAGTCTGTTGAGCGTCTGACTTCGGCTCAGGTCATGATCTCACAGTCTGAGTTTGAGTCCCGCATCACGCTCTGTGCTGCCTGCTTCAGATTCTATGCCTCCCTCTCTCTCTGCCCCTCTCCCACTCAGTCTCTCTCTCTCTCAAAAATAACCATTAAAAATTTTTTTTTAAAAATTGTCCTACAGCTTACTGATGCTGTGTTGTTGTTGTTTTTTAATTCTCTTTCTCTGTGTATTTATTCGGGGTAGTTTCTATTGCTATGTCTTCAAGTTTGCTAATTTTTTCTTCTAGAAAGTTTAATTTGCCCACAATCTTCTCCAGTATAATTTTTCATCTTAGACACTGTACCTTTTTATATCTTCTAATTCTTTCCTTAACTTTTTTTAACATATGGAATACAAATGTAATAAATGTTTAATATCCCTGTGCTAATTATAACATCCCACAAGGAACGGATGAGAGTACCAATTGCTCTATATCTTTGTCAGCATTTGGTGTTGTCAGAGTGTTGGATTTTGGCCATTCTGATAGGTGTGCAGTGGTATCTCATTGTTGTTTTAAGGAACTGGGGTTTTCATGCAGGCAATCTAGTACTACAGCCTGTAGATTTTAGCTGCTATACTCTACTTTTCCAAGTAAAGGACAAATCCCTAACTTGTGGACTAGTTCCCATGCCCTACTATATAAAGGGCTTTGCTCCATCCTGTCATAGAATTTTCTCTTCTTTTATTGGATCATCCCCTTCACAATCCCTTTTATCTTAAAAAAAAAAAGACCCTTAGGCTCACTATCCTTTTCTTGATCTATTCTCCCCTCCATAGCAAAACTTCTCAAAATATTTCTTTGCTTGCTATCTGTATTTTGGTTCTGTACTACTCTTGATGTTATGCTTCATTTTTCATCTTTCTCTGATTGTTAATATCATCAATAATTCCCATTTAGCCCTCAGCATCATTTGACATACTGGATTCCTCATATATTCTTGCAACACTTTTTCCACTCAGTTTCTGGGATGCCGTATTTGTTGATTGATCTCTTACTACATTTGTCCATTGCATTTAAATTGCTCTTATTAATTCTTCTGATGTCCTAATTTTTAAAGGTTTGAGGTGATGGTATCCATTTCCATGGCTTTAAATACTACTTATAATCATCAGATTCACACGTATATATTTTTAACACTCCTCTCTACCTTTAGATCAGAGTCATGTATCAAACTGAACACATGATATGTCCAACTGGATATGAATCTATGTCTTGCCAAGCTCAATATTGAAATCTCCTTCCCACCCTTGTCAAAACTGGCTTTTCTCATAGTAATCCTCATTTCAATAAATGAACCACCATTCACCCTTATGTTTCTGCCAACACACTGGGATTATCCTTTAGTCCTCTTTTTTTTTCCCCTTGCATTCAAAATCCAAGTTGAAACAAATTCTCTTGGTTTAGCTTTCAAGTTAGATCTTAAATCCAACAACTACTCACTACATCTTCTGTTGCCCTCAGATTCTCCATGCTCTCCAGCTTCTGGGGTCACCATTTACTTGGAATAAAATGAGAATTTTGCCCCAGGGTTGTCCAATGCAGTGGCCTTGACAATTCATGACTCCCTCATCTTTTGTAATGATATTGTAATAGCTTCCTTTCACATCTGCTTCTTGAGGAAGGTAAGTTGTAGAGTACAAATTGGTAACTTACACATTCTGTATCTTTTCCATTACTGAGGTTAGTTCTCCATTTGTGATCAGTGTTTCCCAAACTGCATCTCTTAATTCACGACTCCTAACAGATGCTGCTCAACGAAGGGGGGCATATCCAAAATAAGTTTAAACACGATCCCCAAATATATGCCTCCCCATGGAGATTCACAAGGTAGTTGGGCAGTTGAAAAGGCCTGCAGGAAGGAAACATATTTAGGTACTTTTCCCTTAATCTTATTCCTGATAGAACATTCTTCCTCATCTTATTGGGTAAGGAGTAATGTTTATACCTTCCACCTCACCTGTTCTTTTAAGACCCACCCGAGTTTCACTATATACAAGGGGAATCCATTGAAGTGAACACATTGACCCGGATCTTCATCATCATATTTGTTTCCCACCCCTGGACCTTAGAGTCTCAGATACATAAAATCAGACTTACACTAGGAGTATGAATATTGTATCTGAAAATTAGGAAACAGGCTCCAGGATGGCTTTTTCTACATCCTGACTGATGAATCAGTAAGAAAAACAGTGGATCTTTTATGATTCCTGTTTCTGTTTGTTAATCCTATCTGAGCCAAATTTTCCGAAGTGGTGGTTATGGGGAAGGGGAGACAATATTCTGTCTCAGTCTCAGCTCGTTCATTGGCCTCCACGACAGGTAAATCAAGTTAGGCTAGCACAGGTAGGGCTCACATGTCTCAAAGAATGAGAAGGAGGTAGGAATCCCATCGGCTTCCAGTTTAAATTGTATCCTCTAACATGTTTGTCTAAAACCCTAAACTGAGTTTGTTTCATGCTGCTAGCCATTCATTTCTAAATTCCATTATTTCTAAATTTCTGTCACTCCTATAAATGTGTTCTGTAAGAGGTAAACTGTGATGAGAGGTGACTCTTAGGGATGAGAAGAATCTCAAGCATTTTGGTATAATGAGTAAGGGGAGGGAGACCAGAACATGAACGTAGTATTTAGGCAGTATTACCAAAAACAGAGGTATGCAACATTTATGCTAACTCTGATTTCAAATATCTCTCAGTCCTTAGGAACTAGAAACATTTGCGTAGCATCTGATTGCAAATATCTCTCAGTCCTTAGGAACTAGAAATATTTGCATAGCATCTTAGGGGAGAAGAGAGAACATGATAAATTTTACATGCCCCACAAAATTATCATTTGCAAAAAAGAACTTCCTTTATCTAAATAAGATGCAAACAGGATAAATTCCTGTACAAATATATTTAGAAAGTTGCTGCATTTATTAGATCACTAAAATGGAAATTTTCCTTCAAGTGTGGAAAAATATAATCAAATTTTTGTTTGAAAATGTTCAACTATGCCTTAAAACCTTATGTTTTCTTCTTCCCCAAGACCTTGAGACTTCTCACCATTTAAAATTTTTCTTTTCTTTTCTGCTCTGGAGAAAGAGATTTAGTTATTTGCACTATATCACAAGTGAACCTAGAAGTATAAATCATTTGCCATTTAAAATACCTGTCCTTTTCTATACCAATTAATTTAAATTATCCCTGTTCCTCCTGTTACATTAGTTATAGTAGCTTTGTAGAGATTTTTGTTGAATCAAGTAATCTCATTCTTATGTAATTTTCTCAGACTTTTTAAGAAAATCATCTTACTCCACTTTCAGACATCCTGGGACTCTGCAATAAGGCACTCATTGCCAGCCAGGTCTGTATTCCTTATTCATTCACTGTGTAACTTCTAGTTAACCATTTAAATCTACTTGTCTCAATTGATTTATCAATAAAATTGTGATACTATTCTCCCATAATCCCATGCTTATGGGATATTTAGTAGGATCGGTTGCCTGGGGGGAAACATCTATGAAACACTGAAACAGCTGTTTCTTTTTCACCTTCCCCCAACAAGGTAAATGCTACATTAAAAAAAAGTGAACTTTTCTCCTGATTGTTCCTCTACCCACTCATCCTATCTTTATATAAGCCTCCTCTTTTGATGCAATGCTACCAAAATACAACATCAACAAAACTTTCTATAATTGGTTTCTTTCTTCTATAGCAATAATTCAGCTGCTAAGAATTGAAAGAATAGTAGTTTGCATGCCATTAAACCAAAAATAGAGGAGCTGGATACTGAATTTTAGGTGTATTAGTTCTGGTGACTATCCCTGAGAATTGTGTAGTACGTACATTTTAATGGAATAGTTCACAAGTCAGCAAAGGAACATTAAAAGAGGAGTTTCGCTAAAATATTTTAGACATTTTTTTTGTAATGTAGTCTAAGCACATCATACCTCAGATGACTCAAGCATTACTGGAACATCAGGCTTCCCTGAGAAACGTGTTCCCATTCAAGTCAAACAAGGAGCGACCTCACCCCACCTTATTTACAATGCCTGGTGGGACATTTTAAACTTCTATTGTTGATGGAGTCTCCACTAGGAGCCATTTGCCTGAGGAAGTTATTTATTGCCTGGAGGTCAAAGGCCCTCAGAGCACTTGACCCAGAAAACAGCCCTGTTCTCTCTGCCTCTGTTTCTCTCTTTTTAGGACATAAAAATCCAAATTTTAATAATCAAGTAACAATATCAGCTATACGACTATGATTTATTTCCTATTACCCTCAATATTTTGTATTTCCCTTTAACAAAAGAACTGCTTGGTTATTTTTTTCTGGTAAATTGGAAGATTTAACATTAAAGATTTAATGCTAGGGGCGCCTGGGTGGCTCAGTCGTTTAAGTGTCCGACTTCGGCTCAGGTCATGATCTCACGGTCCGTGAGTTCGAGCCCCGCGTCGGGCTCTGTGCTGACAGCTCAGAGCCTGGAGCCTGTTTCGGATTCTGTGTCTCCCTCTCTCTCTGACCCTCCCCCGTTCATGCTCTGTCTCTCTCCGTCTCAAAAATAAATAAACATTAAAAAAAAAAAGATTTAATGCTAAAGATCTAGAATGGAATACAGAATTTTAGTTTGAGATATGGAACCCCTTCACAAAAGGGAAGTTTTACTTATCTTACTAATTCTGGCTAGTGCACATAGGAATATGAAAAATGGGTGACTGGGAAAGTTTTAATCTAATTAGAACTGAATTTGCAAAATATCCACACTAAAAGAAAACATAAGGAGAAAGAAGAAGTAGAAAATGATGAAGCAACTTCATGAACCTCTTGGCTGCTACACATCTTGAGATAAATAAATTATTTATTAGTACTGCGTTAGCCATACTCGCCAAAATGTTCAACATTTAGAAGACATTTTCTAGGGGAAAAAAGGGAATACTGTCACTGTTGAAATGATTAACGATGTTGTTTTGTAGCTGTTAATAAGAATAGCGATTTTGATATATAACGTCAACGTTATATATTAGAACATCTGCAGATATACGGTACGTGATCACTGCAGAGATTACACAGAACATACTCTACTTGTTAGTATACACATGTGATTTTTGTTTAGCTCATGTATATTTTCCACACATCTAAAATATGTAAAATCTTCTCAAGCCGAAAAAAAATCAAATAAAATATGTAAAACCTATGGCTTTTTCATCGTAAAATGTAAAGCAAAACTAAGTTATGGCTATTCAGTTTGAAGTTAATAATCTTGAATGAAAATTTACTTTAAAATATTTTCATTTTGACTTACACGTTAGCTGTACTGTAGCAGGAAAAACAATAACCACAAATGAATGAGACAAAATGAGGGGCCGAAAAAACTCTAACACAAGAGAACTGATCTCAGATGGCTAAGCCTGTCAGAGGGATCAAAAGCAGAACTGGGGAGGGGCACCTGGGTGACTCAGTCAGTATCCGACTTCAGTTAGGGTCATGATCTCATGGTTCATGACTTCAAGTCCCACATCAGGCTCTGTGCTGACAGTTCAGAGCCTAGAGCCTGCTTAGGATTCTGTGTCTCCCTCTCTCTGCTCCTCCCCCACTCACTCTCTTTCTCTTTCTCAAAAATAAACATTTTTTTTTTTTAAAAAAAGGAGAACTGGGGACACACCTGTGTCAGAATAAAATCACGAGGAAAGAGAACAAGTTCAAGGAAGAGTGACTGGGAAAGCAAAAGAGGAAACTTAGAATCACTGGCAGGTTGGCTTCAAGAAGGTGTAGATGGTCATGTTCCCATGACACGTGCTCATGTGGTGCTCACTATTCTTGTTTCTACAGATTCTTTTTTTTTTAACATTTATTTTTTGAGAGATACAGCATGAGTGGGGGTGGGGTAGAGAGAGAGGGAGACACAGAATCTGAAGCAGGCTCCAGGCTTTGAGCTATCAGCACAGGTCCTGATGTGGGGCTAGAACCCACAGACCAGAGATCATGACCTGAGCAGAACGCAGATGCCCAACCGACTGAACCACACAGGTGACCCTACTTCTACTGATTTTAAACACCTCTACTGATTTTAAAATGTGGTAAAAGCAGCACATTATAATAATTAGAGTAAGAAGCTAGATTAAGAGCTCTCATTAATAAGTGGGTTTTTTTTACCATCTATCAATAAATGGACACTTACTGACTACTCTATCCAAAATAACCCTTTTCTCCTCAAGTGCACATGCAGCATTCACCAAGATGACCATACCCTACGTGATAAAGTAAATATGAACAAATTTAAAAGAAATGAAATCATACAACTTATGTCCTCTGACTATGATATATTGGTTTCTAGCTTAGAAATCAGTAACAGAGGGGCACTAGGTAACTCAGTTGGTTAAGCATCTGATTCTTGATATTAGCTTAGGTCATGATCTCACAACTGTGAGAAGGAGCCTTGTGTGTGGCTCTGTGCTGACAGTGTGGAGCCTACTTGGGATTCTCTCTCTCTGTCTGCCCTTCCCCAGCTGGTACGAGCATGCACTCTCAAAATAAATAAATAAATACATACATACATACATACATACATACATACATAAATACATACATAAATACATAAATAAACAAACAAGTAAACTTAAAAAAATAGAAACCAATAACAGAAATACTTAGAAATACTTAGAAATTAAATTACATACTCCTAATAATAATACATGGGTAAAGGAGGGCATTTCAAGAGAAATTAGAAAATATTTTAAAATGAACAAAAATGAATATCAAAACTATGGAATGCAGGTCTGAAATCAAATAATCTAAGTTTCCAGTTTATGAAATTAGAAAAAAGAACAAAATAAACTTGGAACAAGCAGAACTATGGAAATAATAAAGAACAGAAATCAATGAAGTAGAAAAGGGAAGAACAATAGAGAAAATAAAAAAAAACACAAGGTAGGTAATTCTTTAAAAATACTTTAAAAATTGATAAACCTCTAGCCAGACTAACAAAGAAATAAAGAGAAAAGACAAATTATCAGCATGAAGAATGAAAAGGTAGTATCTCTACAGACCCTACAGATAACAAAGATAATAAACACATATAAGTAACTCTACATGCGTAACTTTGACAATATGGAGGTATTCTTCAAAAATCACAAACTCTAAAACTCACCTGACATGAAATAGAGAATTTGAATAATGCTTTAGCTATTAAAAGGATTGAATTCATTGTTAAATCCTTCTGAAAAAGAAAGCTCCACGTTCAGATGGTTTTACTGGTGAATTGTACCAAGCACTTAAAAAAGAAATAACACCAATTCCGACATCTCTTTCAGGAAATAGAAGGGGAGAAAATATTTTACAACTCTTCCTTAACTTCCTTAACTTAATAAAGGATTTCCATAATGATAAAAATCCCATAGCTAACATCATAATTAATGGTAAGACTGAACATTTTCTAAGATCTGGAACAAAGCAAGAATGTCTATTTTCCTCACTCATATTCATCACCATACTGGAAGTTCTAGCCAGTGTAATAAAATAACAAATCAAAGGCATTCAGATCAGAAAGGAAGAAATAAAACTATTTCTATTGCAGATGACATGACTGTCTACATGTAGATTGCCAAGGAATCTACAAAAATGCTCCTATCAAGGTCACACGATACAAGGTCAACTCACAAAAATCAATTGTATTTCTATATAGTACCAACAATGAACAATTGGAAAGCAACATTAAAATATATATTTTCACAATGGCATCAGTCAAATGAAATACTTAAGTATAAGTATCTCATCATTCCTCACCTGCAGGTGGGGGCCATTATCCCCATTTTATACAGGAGGAAACTAAGGCAGAAAGTGAGTGACTCACCTTAGATTACTCAGATGAAAAGTAGCCACTTGGAAGTCAGCCTGAGCCCACTTAATTTCAAAACTTCCTCTTAGGCTCTTATACAGAGTGATGCTAAGAAATATAGTCTGTTCGCTGTTTCATAACCTGTGTTGAACCCTAAGTAACGTGAAGTTAAATAAGAGAGAGGCCTTTGGGAAAACAGACTGACTACTTTTTAAAAATGCAGTTGTTTAATTTTCCTGACACTGATTAGAGCAATCCACTATTTGGATGTGAGAGCGCTGCAGTGCTCTGTGACCTGCACTGACGGTTTCATTTTCTTGCACATATTTGGCAATATATACACATAAGCCAGGGACTTGAGTTCCCAACTTTTATTACCATTTAAAAAATATACAAAAGACCATATGTGGTTGAAGAAGTTTTCTGATATATTGGAAAGATAAATCTTAACTGACCAAGTCCTCAAAAATCTTATTTAGTGTTCAGTCAGAATGACTGATACACCTACCTTCTTCTTACCTAGTTCTCTGTCTTCTCAGGACAAATTTAAGGCAATAAACTACAACTGCATAAGATGTAGCAGGGTTCTACTGCCTGGCATTTGAAAATGCCTGTGATGTCTGTCTATTTGTTTTCTAAATATGAAATACAATAAAGTGACTGAAAGTGATAGAAGTCAGAGTTCTCCAGAAAAGCAGAATTAAGGAATTGGCTCACGTGATTGTGAGGTCATGGCAAAACCGAACAGTGGGGCAGGATAGTAACATGGAAACTCAGGCAAGAGTTAATGTTGCAGTATTGAGGCAGAGTTTTGTCTACTCCAGGAAAGTTGTTTTTGTTCCCAAGGCTTTCAACTGATTGAAGGAGGCCCACCCGAATTATGTAGTCACTTCCCTTACTAAAGTCATCTGAACTGTAGATATTTAGCCCATGGACAAAATGCCTTCATAGCAAAACCTAGATTTGTGTCTTTCAAATCGCTGAATATTGTAGCCTATCCAAGGTGACACCTAGAACTAACCATCACACAGATAAAGCACAGTATTTCTCGAAGTGCATGTTAAGATATTCCTAGGAGTATATAAGGAAACTGTTCAGAGGTTGGTGAGTCACCATGTCAAACAACTGACAGCTATCAATGACAACTTTTGGCGGGGGGTAAAATATTTTTCCTAATACATGGATATGCTCTACTTTCTTCTTTTACATTGTTTTACCCTCATACCCATTTGACTTCCATTCTCTTTTCATACCAAGCCTATATCCTCATAAAGAATCATGCAGCTGTCTATTTTCTAGAGTGATACAGTAAGATTTTCCTGACTCTGTACAGGAAAATACAGGAAAACTAAGATGATAATTGATGACACCCTCTCTGTGAAATAAAATTGCCACTGTCCAATGTTCACTGTATTAGAACTTGTTAATATTTCTCTAAATATGGTAGGACTATTTGTTCAAGTCAATATTGTTTAAAGAGAGAGAGAGAGAGATCTTTTAACATTGAAAAATAGTCTTCAATGAAAATCTCATGTATCAAATGTAATATTCCATCTCCTTTATGAGGAAAGAGAAGAAGCCCACAAGCCCCATTTCTTTTTTGTTTGTTTTTTTATGGGGGGGAGGGGTGCAAGTGAGCAAGATGAGAGAGAGAGAGAGAGAAGTAGGTTCAGCTGGGTCTCGATTTTTATACAAGGCAGGGCTCGAACCCACTGGAAGAGGGGGCTCATGCTCGATGAGGGACTCGAACTCAGAAACTGTGATATCATGACCTGACCCGAAGCCAGATGCCTGACGGCTGAGCCACCCTGGCACCTGCCCCATTTTTTAAAAGTGTGAATTCTTCCATACTGTTTTTCTGTTACTCATCTTGAAGTGTTAATTGCCCAAACACTGATACTGCTGACATGATGGCGATATGCCACAGGACCTCTGGAAATAAAGAGTTCTCAGCAAATACTTTATTGCCTTCCCGTTTTTCTTTATATACTTTTAACCTGAATTTTGTACTTATGTGAAGAGCACTAACTCCATTGATGAAGCAAATATTGCTACCTGCTATTATTGCTTCATTATGTGTCTTTAAGGAAGTGATCCAGGCTAAGTGAAAAGCATTTAGAGTCTCAGGAGACTAACGCAATAGCCAAGAAACTCTTGGCAAATTGTAAATCTTAAATGCAGAATGATAAATTGGTCCCTTCTTCACTGTGAACTGATGGATGGGAATAACGTGTCCTTATAGTTACTTACTCCAGTGCAATGCTAAATAGTTCTCTCACTGACCTTGGTTTAGATGTTTTCCAAATATGTGCCCTTTAGCCCCTCCTCTTGATCCATTTTTTTTAGTCAAACAGACAGTTGGAATATTTAGGCTTTTCTTCTAAATGTTTTCGTCCACTGTCTAACTTTTTACTGTTTGTTGTTATTGGTTGTTGGGGTTTTTTTGTGTCATTTCCAGCATTCTCAGGGTCCTAGTGGCCTTCCTCTACGTGTTGGGCACAATCTCCCATCTCCCACACAGCCTCTCAGTGCCCACTAAGATAAGGCAATCCGAAATTGTCCTCAGCATCCACAGCTAACCACCCTGAATGTGCCTCATCTCGTATGCTCGTAAAAGCTAAGCAGGGCTGGGCCTGGTTAGTATTTGGATGAGAGGAATTGTCCTTGGCATAGCCTAATCAAAAACTTGTAATATTGTGATGTGATCATTCCAAAATTAATTATTGCAGTTTGCTTATTATATCTTATAGATTTGAACTAGAATTATTCTTCTTCAATGATGTCATCACACTTTCACTGGGGGGTGGATAAAGAAGGAGATGAATTGTCTAACGTGCATGTAGTTTTGCAGAGGATATTTCTCTGGGGAGGGAAAAGGAAAACAGAATTTATAGTACATGTACTTCGCGTTGGGCACTACAAATTAATATTTCTTGCTTCCTTACTCTGCATATCAACTCTCATAGCTGGTTTACATGCCCAAAATCCCTTATATAAAATCCTCAGGCTAAATAGGTCTCAGAATTGAGAAATTCCAAGTGTTAGTATCTGAGGACTCTCCCCTCCATCAATAACATGAATTCCTCAGTGAAATGCATGAACACCTCTACAGAGTGGGATAAATAAAGGCTGTCAATAACCTCGTGTCACTTCTGGTCAACTTTGCTGACAACGGGTTCAAGGTTTCGCTGCCAAATAAGAAAAAAAAATTTGTTTGTGATGGTCTTGGGTTTCAGAATTGTAAGTAAAGGATAGTACACCTGTATTAACCCAATTTCAGAAGAAGGAACTGGGCGTCTGCAGTGATTAATACAAGCCAGACATACGCAATTTAAAGCTATACTTGTTGTGTGCAAGAACCATTTTTTGCTGCTGTTGTTGAAACCACATTAAGGATTTATGCATATGCATTCTTTAGGATTAATTGGAGAATTCAGTTATCCAAGGGACCTTAAAAACAAAAGCTTTATGGGGCGCCTGGGTGGCTCAGTCTGTTGAGTGTCTGACTTCGGTTTGGGTCATGATCTCGCAGTCTGTGAGTCTGAGCCCCGCATCGGGCTCTGTGCTGAGCATCGGCTCAGAGCCTGGAGCCTGCTTCAGATTTTGTGTGTGTGTCTCTCTCTCTCTGCTTCTCTGCTTATGCTCTGTCTCTCTCTCAAAATAATAAATAAACATTTTTAAAAAAAGCTTTAAAGGTTATCTATTATTGAATCAGTACTTTTAATACTTTTGAACAGTTTTCCATTGTGATCACCAATCACACTATCATAGGGGAGGTTATTTTTCCATCTTTTTTAGTTTATTTATATTCATTTTTTTAAGTTTATGTGCTTTCCTTAGCATGTAACTTCAAATTAGCTCAAGTGACTATCAAGGGATCGCTTTGACACAAAAAGTTTGACGCTAGGTTAGACCTGAAGGACCCAGGAGGCTATGATTTTCATGGCCATCCATGTGGGCTCTTAAATAATTCTGGTCTATGTTCACATCTATTCCCGTCCTACAAAGGCCTCACCTTGTCAAGCTTACAAGCGTGTGTAGGCTATTAACAACTGGATACCACGGGCATGATGACAGTGCAGTTTTGCCTGGGCAAGAAAAGCTGGCAAAAGCAGTGCAAATACTCTGTGATGCTATTCAGCCAGAACTTTGACTAGGGTTTTTAGAAAAACATGATGTTATCCTGAATACCAGATGCTGCGTGCTAAAACTTTTGGACCAAGTAATCCTTTATTGGAAAGCCAAATATAGTCCCCATGTGTTGCAATCAGCCAGAATTTTCTACACTTACCATTCTACCCTTAGGTGAACTTCCCCTGATTATACCACAAACAAAGAAACAGAGAGTAATTCTAGTGGAATGCTTTAAACTGGAAACAAGTGACATTATTATTACTGCAGTCAATGAAACCTTAGGTACAATTCATGCCATAAGTTCAAAGTAATGGTACTTTAAAAATCACTGAAATTTTTACTTGGTTGGCATTCGCATTAAGTAAGAAGACGTACAGCAAGATAATTCTTCTTAGAAACATTTTCCACTACAGGCAAATCAATTAAAGATTTGGCGAGCACATTTTTATTACCTCCAGAAAATTGAAATGGCTATTAATATTATAATAATTGTAATAACTATTTTTAATGAGTCACATTTAGGTCTTTACCAACAAATTTTGGTCACTCAAACAATAAAGCTGTTAGGAATGTAGTATTGTGACCAATATTCAGAAAGGTAGTGTCATTATGCCTTTTAAAAGATGTTAAGTATATGGTACCTATTTTCCCTTTCTTTTTTTGATAGAAAGTTACAATTGGAAACTGTGCAAAGGTAACCTAATACTGACTTTATCTAAGAGAATTATTAACCCCCCCAAAAATGTAGTCAATAATTTAGATTCTACTTTTGATTTCTTTTGAGCCATTTGTAATATACTTATCACGTTGGCCTAAAATTACAACACCTTGGTATATTTAGCATAAAAATTCTCACTATGGGTTAGAAAGAAAAACAAATAATCCTCTACTTATACTAATGAATCAAACTTCTACATGATGTCATTCCTGGGTCCAGTGTAATTTTTTTAATGTGCCAGCAAAATTACATTAGTCACAAGTCACTAGGAGCATTCGTGCATAAACAAGGTAATAATATCCCTACTACTCTTAGCAAAATTTCCCTTTGACTCCTCTTCTGATAACTGGAAAAACTTCCATCTCTAGGGATTTTAAACAATGCCTAATATTCTCCAAAATATCTTTCAGTATCTCTAACATAATGTATTCATGGCCATTTAAGGACACTTAAATAATACTTACGTCTATTCTCTAGGTAATAATAATTCCATTTATAATATCAAAAAATTAGTATTTACAGAGAAACTATTTCATTAGTTTCTGGATACATATACCCTTCACACCATTCACACTGAGTGCTGAGATAGAAAAAACATTATACTGCCCATTATGATACCCACTCAGGCATATGAAATGAAATATGCCCAGAAAAG